>NW_026111966.1:0-5000 GCF_024679095.1 Eriocheir sinensis
GAGGATAGAGTCAGCAGAAACAACACTTAATACCTGACTTCAGGAAGGCGGACTTCGAGGGTTTAAGAAAGTAACTGCAAAGGCTTAAGAGAGTAAGATCAGAAGTAGCTGAGAGCTTAAACCATAGGGTTCGTTATGTTGGGAGTATAGAACGTGTAAGAGTTCCTTTTTCCTGGAGTTCACCATTGGAATACGCGTTCACCTGGGAGGCTCTCCAACAATGTTTGAGCGAAACTGTAGGGATTCAGGAGTATTTATACCCTAATCAACAAGAAGATATCCATAAGGACGTGAATATACAGCATATTTATATATATCTACAAACTGGTTTGCCTTCTCTTTTCCGAATATTTGTCTGGCCCAGACAGTGAATTTGAGATAAATCTGACTTATTTAACCCTCTCGCGCACGATGACGCATTTCATGTCATCAAGGGTAAAAGGTTCTGGCGGACGATGACGCGAAACGCGCCATAAAAGTAAATAAAAAAATTATTAAAAATTAAGTTTTCGATGAAAGTGCGTCGAATTTGCAATTGTTGGGATAAGTTTCTTAATAGTAACATATGGCAATCTTTCTAAGGAACGTAGATGAGGAGCTTTGAGTGATTTTTTTTTGTTAGGTTACTCTGACGAGAGAATAACATTCAGTTTTCTCGGTGTAACTCGGGAACTAATAGACGTATGAGGAATTTGAAGATACCATAAGAATCCTCACTAAATTCCGCTTCGGAACATATATTCGGCTAAAAAAGTTGACCCACAAAATTTCGAGCTAGCCGCAAATTTCTCAAGAATCAGAGGGGAATGGAACACACACACACACACACACACACACATACACGTACACTTTCCCTCTCACATCGCTCTCCCTTCCCTCCACTGACTCACTGAGGTATTTCTGGGTTGCCTTCGGTTGAGCGCTATCTTGATCTAGGGAAAAAGGTAAACTCGATGCGGCAACGTCTAAGGTCATATGACACCGAAGAGCAGACAGAAAATATAAAGAAATGCAGGTTGAGAAAAGAAATAAGAAGAAAGAAGTTAAGAAATGAGATATAAGACATTAATTAATGCAAAATCAGAAGAAAAAAAATGAAAGTGCATCAAATTTGCAGTTGTTGGGATAAGTTTCTTAATAGTAACATATGGCAATCTTTCTAAGGAATGTAGATGAGGAGCTTTGAGTGATTTTTATTTGTTAGGCTACTCTTACGAGAGAAAAAAAATCAGTTTTCTCGGTGTAACTCGGGAACTAATAGACGTATGAGGAATTTGAAGATACCATAAGAATCCTCACTAAATTCCGCTTCGGAACATATATTCGGCTAAAAAAGTTGGCCCACAAAATTTCGAGCTAGCAGCAGATTTCTCAAGAATCAGGGAATGGGAAACACACACACACACACACACACACACACACACACACACACATGATCCCTTTTTCACGGAAAAAGGTAAACTCGATGCGGCAACGTCTAAGGTCATATGACACCGAAGAGCAGGCAGAAAATATAAAGAAATGCAAGTTGAGAAAAGAAATAAGAAGAAATAAGTTAAGAAATGAGATATAAGACATTAATTAATGAGTGATTTTTATTTGTTAGGCTACTCTGACGAGAGAAAAAAAAATCAGTTTTCTCGGTGTAACTCGGGAACTAATAGACGTATGAGGAATTTGAAGATACCATAAGAATCCTCACTAAATTGCGCTTCCGAGAATATAATCGTATAAAATAGATGGCACACAAAATTTCGAGCTAGCCTCAGATTTCTATATAATCTGTGGTGTATGGAACACACACACACACACACACACACACACACACACACACACACACATGATCCCTTTTTCACGGAAAAAGGTAAATTGATGCAAACGCCTAAGGTCATAAAATTATGACATCGAAGAGCAGGCAGAAAATATAAAGAAATGCAAGTTGAGAAAAGAAATAAGAAGAAAGAAGTTAAGAAATGAGATATAAGACATTAATTAATGCAAAATCAGAAAAAAAAGACTTGGTGCTGCAGTGTTTAGGGTTAGATGGCACCAAATAACCGGAGTAAAAAAAAAAATATATAAGTTGAGGAAAGAAATAAGAAGAAACAAGTTGAGAAATGAGAAATAAGAAGATAATGATACAATACATCCAGCAAAAACTTAAATAATTTATCGAGTCTTACGTTCAATGGCGATTTTTTATTTTATTTTCGGACTTGCATTAGAGAGTAAATTCATATTTCAGCCTGGTCATTAACCTAATGTCCTTAACCTTTTCCGTGATTATAATCTGGTGGTCATTCGAGGGTCAAAGATCTTATCTTAACCCTTCAAGTACCCCTTCTCCCGTCACCCCCCCCCCTCCCTCCCTGCTGGGCACCCCTACTCCCGTCACCCTCTCGCTTCCGTACGCTAGTCCGAGAGGGGGTGAGGGGGGGGTTGGTGAAAAGGTAAAAGAGATGGGGGGGGGTGTAGGGAGGGGGTCCAGAGACCCCCTCTTCCGTAACCCCCCCGCTGACCGCTGACCCCCCCAACCCCCACTTCCAGTCCCCCCCACTTCCAAATTACCCCCACTTCCGTACATTTGTTACTACTCATATTTATATAAAACCTTACTGTGAGTGTCATCATTTGGAGCCTGTTTTCCCGCTCATTTGAGATTACTGAACCCTTACACACGCCCCCCCCATAGTACATTATCACCATCCAGTTTCTTAATATTGTCTCAAGTGGTCCCACACGTCCTCTGCGTGTATCGAAACACACGAGAAATTAATCAAGATCAGGGTATTCGCCGGCTACCTGGGACTGAACCCGCAACCAGCGTGACGGGAGAGCCACTCCTTACCGAGTCGGCCAAAGAGGTACCCCACTGGCTGAGTGGGTTATGGGAGGCTCGTTCATCAGGCATAGTCGCCGCACTACAAAAGGATTCAGTGATATTAATGCGGAAGATTACTTTACAATTGATCGATCAAATAGAACAAGAAGAAATCACAATTTGAAGATAAGTGGTAAAAGATTCTCGTCGCACGATGCTAAACACTTCTTCTTCAATCGAGTTGTTAATGTTTGGAACTCTCTACCCTGTGATGTCGTTGATAGTATAACAGTTACGGCCTTCAAGACTAGATTAGACAAGTATTTTGAATTCAACCAGCAGCTAAGATATTACTCATTGTCGTAATAACGTTAAGTTCTTTCGAATACTGGTGTCCTTGTCCGCATATATCGCCTGGTTAGTGGTAACAGTAATGGTAGTTCTTTCCTCTTTCCTACATAATTTCCATGCAGTTATTCCATGCTGCATGGTTCTTTTTCCTTTCCTGCCAGCTTTGGCTGGAGGGATGGGGGGGGTGGGGAGGAGCCTTCGCCTTTGCTGTCCTTCATCTTCCACATTTGATTAGATAGTTAGTGTAGTTTGTCACAAACAGCCTCGTAAGGACCAGCAGGTCTGCTGTTGTTTGTTCTTCCTTTGTGTTCATTAGTGTTCCTTTGTGTGTGTGTGTGTGTGTGTGTGTGTGTGTGTGTGTGTGTGTGTGTGTGTGTGTGTGTGTGTTCCATTCCCCTCTGATTCTTGAGAAATCTGCGGTGAGCTCTGGAAATAAAAGACAGGACCAAGGAGGTATTGAGAAAGACGAGGACAGAGAGAGAGAGAGAGTGTTCTTTTATCTCTTCCTTTCTTTTCTTCTTCTCCTCTTCCTTCTTTCTTTATTTTCCCTTTTCCATCATTCCTTTCCTTCCCTCCCTTCCTTCATACCTACTTTCCTCCCTTCCTTTCTCTCCTTGTATTCTTCCATCCCTTTCTCTCCTCCTCTTTCTCTTCTTTCTCTTCATACCTTTCCTTTTCCTCCCTCCCTTCTCTCTCTCCCACCATATCTTCTTTTTCCCTCCTTTCCCTCTACCTTTCATTCCTCCCTCCTCCTCCTCTTCCTCCTCCTCCCTTCCATCATACCTTTCTCCCTCCCTCTTCTCTCTCCTCCCCCCTCCATCCCTCCCTCCCTTTCCCTTTCCTTCCCTCGTGTTATTAAATAAGTTAGATTTATCTCAAATTCACTGTCTGGGCAGACAAATATTCGGAAAGGAGAAGGCAAACCAGTTTGTAGATATATATAAATATGCTGTATATTCACGTCCTTATGGATCTCTTCTTGTTGATTTGGGTATAAATACTCCTGAATCCCTATAGTTTCGCTCAAACATTGTTGGAGAGCCCCCAGGTGAACGCGTATTCCAATGGTGAACTCCAGGAAGAAGGAACTCTTACACGTTTTATACTCCCAACATATCGAACCTTATGGTTTACGCTCTCAGTTACTTCTGATCTTACTCTCCTAAGCCTTTACAGCTGCTTTCTTAACCCCTCGAAGTCCGCCTTCCTGAAGTCAGGTATAAAGTGTTGTTTCTGCTGACTCTATCCTCCCATTTAAGGGGAGCGTCTGGGGGGGTATTTTTGATGAATATTTTAATTCATCGAAATTCACTTTATGGGCTCATCATACCAGGGATACAATGGGGTGTCACGTGGCGAGGTTAGTTTTTAAAAATTTAAATCCTCGCGCGGTCTGGCGGCCCTTTAAATATCTGTAGTGTTGCCATACAGAGGCTTTACGCCAAAATATGCATACATGAATCAGTGCTTTTATGTCCGTAATTTTGCAATAGAGGATATTTTTTTACACAGGGTTAGAGTTACATTGACATTCATTACCAATACATTGTCATCGGAGAGCAGAATCGATGGGCGATCGATAAATTTAGTTTTCCTTCGTTTTCTCAAAACAGGGTCACACGCGCATTTATTTGATATTTCTAAGTTATTTATGGACCTAGCACAAACATAAAGATAGCGTTGGAAAGAGAAAAAAATTAGCTATAAATGCTAGTGATCAGAATCTGGATAAACATCATCAAAATTTTTATATAAATTTTCTAAGTTTAAACTTTGAACAAAAAAAAAAAAAATGGAAAAGTAGTCTCTAGGAATACACTTATTTTGT
>NW_026111966.1:10000-47500 GCF_024679095.1 Eriocheir sinensis
AGGGTCTACAACTTTGATATGACCTCATGACCTTGTCCACCACTGCAGGCTTGGCAGACTTCAGTTTTCATGCATGGGCAGACACAAGGACCATTGCTATGTGGGTTAGAATTTGTTAACTTTCCAGCTAGGTTGACCCCCCATGGCTCCCGGTCCATATAAAGGTTACGTAATTAACATACAGCACTACAAAGCTGACTTTATGTACTTCAATTTAAGTTTTGTCACTATACATGATATGGATGTGGACCTAATGTAAATAATTTATAGGTAAATTTTTACTTTACATGCACTGCAATTTTTTTTTTTTTTTTTATTTTTTTTTACGTTGTTGCCTATTGCGCCGGTAGGCATCTTCCCGGTGGGGCCTGATGGTCGGCCCAAGGCTTCTTCCAGGTGGGGCCTGATGGTCGGCCCAGCCCGTTCTGGCGCAGGCGAGTGTTTATAGTGGCGCCATCTTGCATTGGCTCATGCTGCCCCCCGGAACTCGTTCTTGATTCGCTTGGACGGCTTCCTCTATAGTCCGGGTTGTTGGGTGGTCTTCAGGACAGCATGTGGGTAGTTTTAAGCCACTCGGCGGTGACCGAAAAATCCGAGTGGTAGCGTGGGGATTCGAACCCGCGTCGTCCATCACGCGGTGAATGTGGGCCCAGTACGCTACCACTTCGGCCACCGCCTACCCAAATGAGCATAAGTATTTTTTTTGGTGAGTTTTGATGTGCTTTTGACTGATGTGACATTCTTTCCTGTCATAAATCACATTTTCTAACTGCACAACACCCTTCGCCCTCCCAGCCCCAGAAATACCACTAAAATCAGTTATTTGAAAAAAAAAAAAAAAAAAAACAATCAGAACTCACCAGGCCACCTGCCTACAAGGCTGATATAGTATATTTTAATCTTAGATAACGGGGATTTGCAATGGAAAGTATATATAATATTGTATAACTACTGGTAAATCTTAAGAATAGCGGCTCCTAGCGGATGCGCTTTTAGGGCACGGTGTGGTGGTAATTACAACATTTCTAGCACGTACGACGGGTTTTGACAAGCAGACAGGCGTGTTTATGTCACAAGGTGTGTATTTTTCCGCGCGGGCTTTCCCCTTTCTTCACCCTGGAGCTCACAGTCTCATCGCCCATCGACTTAAAAGAAATCGTGAGGCCAGTATGGAAAAATACACCCCTTGTGACATAAACACGCCTGTCCGCTTGTCAAAACCCCGTCGTACGTGCTAGAAATGTTGCAATTATCAACACACCGTGCCCTAAACGCACTCCCGCTAGGAGCCGCTATTCTTACGAATGTGATGTAAGTAGTTATAATATTGCCATACTGGCTTGTTTTTCCGGGGCAATGGCGCGTGGGGCGGGGCGGAAAAAACAGCCGTAGTGGCAGGCTGTCATACCGGCTTGTTTTGGCGGGGCAAGGGAGCGGGGCGGAAAACACGTGGGGGGGGGGGCGGAAGGACATCCGTAGTATCCTGCGCCATACCGGCTTGTTTGGCGGGGCAAGGGCGCGTGGGGCGGGGCGGAAAACACGGGGTGGGGGGCGGAAGGACATCCGTAGTATCCTGCGCCATAGCGGCTTGTTTTGGCAGGGCAATGGGCGTGGGCGGGCGGAAAAACAGCCGTAGTGGCGGCTGTCATACCGGCTTGTTTTGGCGGGGCAAGGGAGCGGGCGTGGGGCAGGCGGAAAGACTTCCGTAGCATCCTATGTCATAGCGGCTTGTTTTGGCGGGGCAAGGGAGCGTGGGGCGGGACAGAGAGGGATCGGTAGTGACAGGCTATGGGGAGGGAGCGAGGGATTTGCTGTGCTGTGGTTGGTGGGAGGTGACGAGTCTGGGAGCGGCGAGAAATAGGCTGCGCCATGCCTCGTTCTGTCTTAGAGGGAGCGTGTAGGGTGAAGTAGTGACGCCATGCTGAGATGCTATACTTAACAGTTACACCTTTGTTACCTGTTAGCTTTGCATACACACACACACACACACACACACACACACACACACACACACACACACACATGGTAAATAAGAGTTTGAGATTTAAGTACACAAAGTTATGTTGTGTACATTAAAACTCTGTCTTTGAGAAAGAAAGTATAGTAACTGTATCTTTTTATTTTGGGGAAGATGATGTTTAAGTAGCTGCACACATATTAAACATAGAGTTTGAGGTTAAGCATATACGTTAAGTACACAAAAAAACACAAAGTTATGTTAAGAAAAGGAGAGAGAGAAAAAGAGGAGAAAAGGAGAGGAAGAGAAAAGAGAAAAGGAGAAAGGGAAAAGAAAAGGAGAAAGAGAGGATAAAAGGAGAGAGAGAGAAAGAGAAGAGAAAGCGAGAGAGAGAAAAAGAGGAGAAAAGGAGAAGAAGAGAGGAGAAAAGGAGAGGAAGAGAGAGGAGAAAAAGAAAGGAAGAGAAGAAAAGGAGAGAGAGAGAGAGAGAGAGAGAGAGAGAGAGAGAGAGAGAGAGAGAGAGAGAGAGAGAGAGAGAGAGAGAGAGAGAGAGAGAGAGAGAGAGAGAGAGAGAGAGAGAGAGAGAGGAGAGAGAGATATATAGAGAGAGAGAGAGAGAGAGAGAGAGAGAGAGAGAGAGAGAGAGAGAGAGAGAGAGAGAGAGAGAGAGAGAGAGAGAGAGAGAGAGAGAGAGAGAGAGAGAGAGAGAGAGAGAGAGAGAGAGAGAGAGAGAGAGAGAGAGAGAGAGAGAGAGAGAGAGAGAGAGAGAGAGAGAGAGAGAGAGAGAGAGAGAAAGAAAGAGAAAGAGGTGAGGAAGAGAGAGAGAGAGAGAGAGAGAGAGAGAGAGAGAGAGAGAGAGAGAGAGAGAGAGAGAGAGAGAGAGAGAGAGAGAGAGAGAGAAGACGAAGATGAAAAAGGACAAAGAGAAAGGAAGAAAGAAATTATATGAATGACGGGGAGTCACAGTTGAAAATATACTATGGAAGATGGCGATGATGGGAAAGTCGTTACGTAAAATTCGCTACACACCTGCTTCCGCCCTTCACCCCCCACCCCCACCCCACCCCCACCCTCCTCTAGCAGTTGTGTTAGGTATCTCCCACTCTCCCGCGTTAGGCGAACAAAGCTGAGCCCTGGTGGGGAACGGCTTAACGTCACGGTGTTGACTCGTCTCTGTTGCGGGATGATGGTATATTTCTCGTGAGAATGAGAAGCAATGCTTTGTGTAAACAGTGTGGGAGAAGAAAGTCGTTTAGTGGATCGTGTCGGTCGTGCGTCGACAGTGACCGCCGTGGAGATGACTCTTTGTTTAAACATTGTGGGAGACGTTTCACATCTCTCCTTCCGTCCATGAGTGTTCTTCACCACGAGCTAACAATGCAGAAAAACTCTGTGAAAGCTGTGGAATGGTATTCGGCGAGATACATCTGCATCCCCTCCCCCCTTTCCCGCGTTTTTCCGAGCGTCAAGATAGAGAATTAAACTACCACCGCGATAGTCTTTATATAAGGAATAGTTAAAATTAGTGGGATTTTATGATTTTTATTGATATCTAGTGAGAAACTAACATGCCAAAATCTAGAGAGAGAGAAAGAAAGAGAAAGAGGTGAGGAAGAGAGAGAGAGAGAGAGAGAGAGAGAGAGAGAGAGAGAGAGAGAGAGAGAGAGAGAGAGAGAGAGAGAGAGAGAGAGAGAGAGAGAGAAGACGAAGATGAAAAAGGACAAAGAGAAAGGAAGAAAAAGAAATTATATGAATGACGGGGAGTTGGCTTATGGTAGCACGTGCAAACACTGTCACAGTTGAAAATATACTATGGAAGATGGCGATGAAGGGAAAGTCGTTACGTAAAATTCGCTACACACCTGCTTCCGCCCTTCACCCCCCCCCACCCCACCCCACCCTCCTCTAGCAGATGTGTTAGGTATCTCCCACTCTCCCGCGTTAGGCGAACAAAGCTGAGCCCTGGTGGGGAATGGCTTAACGTCACGGTGTTGACTCGTCTCTGTTGCGGGATGATGGTACATTTCTCGTGAGAATGAGAAGCAATGCTTTTGTAAAAACAGGGAGACGGATTTTATGATTTTTATTGATATCTAGTGAGAAACTAACATGCCAAAATCTTATATTAGCTTAATGCAGGTCGATTATTTTTCGTTTGTGTTAAATCCAAACTTAATCCAGTCTGAATAGTTAAACCATTACATGAACACAATAAATTTTGAATTACACTCTAAAAATACATCTTAATTCTGGATGAGAGGGATTCAGACAAGTTATAGTACACATATATGGCATACATGATAATAATAATAATAATAATAATAATAATAATAATAATAATAATAATAATAATAATAATAATAATAATAATAATAATAATAACATTGTTAAAATGCATCTTAATTCTGGATGAGGGGGATAATTCAGACAAGTTATAGTACACACATGGCATACATGATAATAATAATAATAATAATAATAATAATAATAATAATAATAATAATAATAATATTGCAACGTTCTGTGGATCATAGGTACGTTTCTACTACCTAGTTACCACGTCCCCATCACCTTTTAAGAACCCTTTTACTACATCCCATTACGCCAATGCTATGTATTGGTACCTTTGATGTGCATATTCCCACAACCTTTCTGATAATCAGGGGCTTCGTGGTGCAGTGGTTAGCACTCGGCTCATAACCGAGAGAGACCGGGTTCGATTCCCGGGCGGAGTGTAAAAATTTTGTTGATTAAACCTTCCCATACTCATATCCTTGAGCATGCGAAGACAATGAAGTGTAACAAAAAACTTGCTTTTTTATCTCGTAAAGGAAGAAATACAATCACAAAGGAGTAGGTCAAGTAGGTCATTGCGTTTTTTTTTTGTGTGTTTTTTCTACGTTAATGTTACCTTTAGCGTGAATATTGCCACATTCTTCCTACTAAGCATACCATTACCTTTCTGCTACGTTTCTTGCAACGGTTCCTTCTATTACCTGTGTCATACATCATATCTTCGTTAACTGCTCACAGTCACATAACCATAAATTTTACTTTTCGTTAATGCATATAAACGACGCTGAAAATCAATGTAGTTACACTTGAAGATGAGATGATCGTAAAAATCTAACTTGTTCTTAGTCAGCAAATGAGCAAAGATAAGACAAGACAAGACATTCTTAACTTATTATATTTTATTCATACTTTTCTCCTTTCTCTTTTTTTGTGTGTGTGGGGCGGGAATCAGTATATGCAATCCAATATAACACATTTATTTAGAACATGTCAAAGTGCTAATTATTGCGAGGGTGATTTTTTTTTTCTATTTGAAAAAACAAAACAAAAAACAGACAGAATAATATAGTTCGCTAGTTAAGGCACTTGTTCTTTCCAGACATTATGGAAATGATTTTGATGACGGTAAAATCTTAAACTCCATATAAGCATTGTAACGCTGTTACCTTCACTAATTCCACACATTCATTTGCTTACGGGAGGATATAATAAGAAAGAAAAGATAGTTATACTTTGAGCTTTCAGAAAAATAGGTAATTTAATCTACAACTTTCACTATATTTTTTTTCCTAGACACTTAAAATAAAAACTCCCATAACATGACACACAATTCTCAAAATGAATCTTAAGTACATTAGGAAGCAGAGTATGCACTTTTTAGGGGGTATAGAAAAATGATTTTGCTGGGATTAAACCTTCCCATACTCATATCCTTGAGCATGCGAAGACAATGGTGTGAAAAAAAAACATCAAAATTATAAAAAAAAAAAAAATACACTCATCACATTTTTTTCTACCCAAATGTTCGATCCCACCCACACTATGAATGGCAAAAAAAAAAAAATAGGTATTGCTCGTAAAGGAAGAAATACAATCACAAAGGAGTAAGTCAAGCTGTCAATAACACCAACAAAAACGAAAAAAAAAAATAGATATACTTTCCCCTGAAATAAAATGATCTTATCGAGCAAATATATTATAATATTTTACCTAATTCATTAAGGACAAGGTCAACAATACCAAGGGATTATAGTGGGTCCTATTAAATTAAATTAAATTAAATTTCAGTCGTAAATCTGGTAATAACTATGAAAGTTTCATAATTTTTTTTCATAAGCACTATGAAAGTTTCATATCCCTTTCATAGCTATAACGTTCATAGCTATGGGTGATTTCGTGATCGCCGACAAGTGTGGGAACCCTGCATACAATTTTTTTTCTATTAAGTGATATAGAAGCACTGAAGATATGGAAATAGACATAAAAACACATTTCCATATTAATTAAGCAATAATTTCACTATATCTTCGCAGTAAATAAGGTTATTGTCCAAAACAAACTGTAGCCTTAGCAACGGCGCTCCGCCGGAGGTAAACATTCGCTCAGCCAGTCAGCCAGTGAGCCACACGCCGCACGCCTTTTCGTTTCTTGACGCCATGGATGACCCTGTAGCTGCTGCCTCAACCCCATCCAAGAAGAGGACAAGGAAGCCGAACTGGACAATGGACGAGTCCTTATATTTGCTTCAGCTCTACAGAGACCACGCTCGTGTTCTCAGGCAGAGCTTCAGCGAGGATGGGTGCACCCATCAAACCAAGCAGAAGGCATGGGAGGACATAAGGAGCAAACTCCAGCAAGCCTTTCCTGCAGGGCAGAGGACAACGAAGGAGTGCCAAAAGCGATGGCACACCATCCTTGTCACAGCACGGCCCAAGCTGAGTCAAGTCAGAAAGGACTTTGCTGCAACAGGTAAGAGAAATGAGTATTCCTGGCGCATGGTTCTTCAGATTTAGCTTTTCAGAAAATATATATTTTTTCTTAAATTGGGGTACTACATACTTAACTGTAGAACACCATGTAAAGTTAGGTAAAGGTCCAGTACAACTCCAGCACCTTAGTTTTGGTCTATTTTGATAAAACTACAAGTTCTCCCTTCTCACAGCAGTCAATTTTACCTGTCTAGAACTCATCAAGCTGAACCATTAGAACTCATATATATATATATATATATATATATATATATATATATATATATATATATATATATATATATATATATATATATATATATATATATATATATATATATATATATATATATATATATATATATATATATATATATATATATATATATATATATATATTGATTGGGCATTTAAGGTCATTCAGTATGGAGTAAGTGGACAGTAAGAAAAAGAAAAAGGCATGTGGAATAAACCTTATACTTTTTCTCTTTTCTTTTGTTTTTTCAATTTTGGGCTTAGCAAAACTGTATTTTAACTTCCAGGTGGTGGCTCTCCTCATCCCCCATTGACCCTCTTGAAGAGCTGGTGGCAGATATTTTGGGAAAAGAAATGTCACCATAACGGGCATAGCTGGTGCTCTAGTCTCCACGACGATCCACTTGAAGGGACGAGCAGCAGGTACTGTTGAACAAGTGTATTTTTTTCAATTGATTAAGAATATATTTTAATTATGGTGTTGGATATTTGTTTTAGTATGATTAGATTGTGTTTAAGTTTTATAAATTTATTATCATTATGTTGTGGAATATTTTCTGGACTGATTAGATTTTGTTTAATCTATGAGAGGGAGACAACTGAGTGTCAAAGAAGTGTGAATAGCTATCTGGAAGGCTGTGCCGAGGGAACGAGTGTAGTAACTTTACTTATTTATTTCAAGTCAACCTATAGTGCCTGTAGTTTTCTTTTATGTATTTGTTGAATAATTTATTTGTTTATTTTTAAGGGCATGGTAGTCTCATGAAGCTCGTCATGGCATAAGGAATTTGTTTAAATTGGTGCCTGTTATGTTTAGCTCATGCTGCCCCCCAGAACTCTTTCTTGATTCACTGGGGAGTATTAGAAAGAAGGTTGAGGCTGCATTTTTACTCAATGTGTATCAGACTTAACATAGCTTACAGTGCTCGCAAAAAGTTTAGGCCGCGCCGATCAGACGAGCGCAGGTCGCTAGGAAACTCACGCATTATAAGAAAAGAGCTGAAAAAATCGTTACAATGTAGCGAAAATGCTTTGCTTTGTCTTTGCAACGTTGGTCGAGTCTCCCGCTAAGTAGTGACAACACTGAAAATGAGCTGCCAGTTAGTTTTTAAAAATTTAAGTAGTGAAGAAATAACCTTTCCACCCCAGCCCGCTCCACGGCCGTTATAAGACCTTATAAGGGTGGACAGACCGAGGTTTTTGAGTGGGTGTTTCCTCGCCGCCACGCTGGTGAAACCTGGCAACGTTCTTCCTCAGAGAACACTCACTCACACCGAGTTGTATCAAGATCTCCTTGGTTTGCTGCCCAGCCTTATGCAAAGCAACTATCATTGCAAGTATATCATGTGATAATTGTTCATATTTCCCAATATTAAATCCGCAGTTCACAACACAATCTGTAGATACACATAATTTCAAAGCGTCACTCGTGGAGCGGGCTGGGGTGGAAAGGTTATTTCTTCACTACTTAAATTTTTAAAAACTAACTGGCAGCTCATTTTCAGTGTTGTCACTACTTAGCGGGAGACTCGACCAACGTTGCAAAGACAAAGCAAAGCATTTTCGCTACATTGTAACGATTTTTTCAGCTCTTTTCTTATAATGCGTGAGTTCCCAGCGACCTGCGTTCGGCTGATAGGCGCGTCCTAAACTTTTGCGAGCACTGTACAATTAGACTTATCAATAATTTAAACTTTTTTCCTTAGTGTCTGCATGAGTGAGTTAACCAGTCATGCAGAAACTAGCCCAACGTCGCTCTTGGAGGTGCTACCCAAGATCTGCCCGCCTTATTTGCTGCTGCTGCTGAGGTGATTTCAGCGTGCCTGCTCCTCTGCCCCTGCCACAGAAGTCACCAGTGTGCTGCTTCCCTCTGCCTCGGAAGACGGAACAGTCTTCATGGTAGATGAGGAGGAGCTGCAACATAAAAAAAAAAAAAGGAAACTTGAGCTTCAGCTACTGGAGGAACAAATCCAAGCGCAAAGAGCAGTTAGGATGGCAATGGAAAAAATTGCACAAGTGTGTGATAAGTGGAACCAAAATACAAAATAAATATGATAAATAAATATGATTGCTTAAACTTGTCTTTCTATTAAATTCCTCTACTTACACAGTTTTTTCTGGCACGATTGTACATCGAAGTTCCTCACAGTTCAACACTGAAAAAAAAAGACATAGCTAAACTAAGAGTTTGTAGGGCAAGTGATTGCTAAAATTACAAGGAAATGATTCAATTATACTACACATTATTGAATACTAGTACTTCCCAAATGTACAACAGTGGTTTTAGCATGATTGTTAGTTTGGTAATTAAAATTCCAGTGTCTCTCCTGTCTCGCAAATTATGAAGTGAATATATTTTCTTGGTATATTTGTGTGTTTTGAATGATTCTGCTAACCTTTGTTTTCACAACTAATTTTTTTCAATTTTAAGCTAATGAAAAGGGTTGCCGCGCATCATGTTTCGGCGTGTTTTCTAATACTAATAACCTACGCCGGAAGACATTTGACTATAATCTATCATTCTATCGGAAGACCTAGCCTAGGTTAGAGTCAAATGTCATTGGAGACCATTTTCCATGGTGCACTTGGCCCAAGGCTCGGTAATGCGCCGGGACACAGGCTGAGCGCGTCGCCCATAAGGAAATCTCTAATTAAAAAAAAATCAGTAACGGCGTTTCTAGCAGTTTATAGGGGTAAGAAATTTATAGAATGGTGAGAACTAACCCAGTATGAGGGTGAGAAATGCAACAGTGAGACAGGGAACACACTGTAATAATACCATTAGTTTTGGGGTTTAAAATTAGTTCCATTAATATAACTTACTTGAAATAGCGTCTGACAAACTCGTGCCTGTACCGCAATCCATCACGGTCTTGACCTGCAGGGAGCGGCTCGGCAGGACCACCATTGTCGTCATTTTCCTCTCCGGCAGCCATCTGGATGTTGTCCTCTGCTTGTGGTTGGCCATGTTCTTCACCACCCTCCAAAAGTATTTGAATATTTCTGTCTTTGCATATGTTGTGCAACATAGCGCAGACAAAAATAACTTACATACTTTCCCTGGGGGAGTTACACGAATTTCACTGTGGAGAACATGAAATCTTCGCTTCCACTGGCCAATTCCTCTCTCCACAATACTCCGTGTTTTCTTGTGAGCTCTGAAAAGTAGAAATAAAATTCTTTTACATAATACTGTTTAGGTTAGATTGCTGAAAGTTGTAACACTGCGAGACTGGCAAGAGTGCCCGATTTTGCATTCCCCCACCTAAAATCACAAACTCCCATTAGGTCCCCATGTTTGTTATTCTTAGGGAAACTGAAAATCAAAATAGGGTGTGGGGTCATAAACTGCAAATTTGCCAGGCAAATATTTTGTTTGTAATATACGTTGTTTATCCAAATCATATCAAGAAGCTATTGCAGTTCATCATATAGTTTTACGAAATGCAGATTATTTCATATCTTACCTATTGTAGGCTAGCTGGTATTCATGCTGAGGTCGCAGATATGGTGTCAGCAGCCAAGTTTTGTTACCGTACCCACTGTCCCCAAGCAGATGGCATCCAGCTGGAACAGCACGAGTCTCGAACATCCTCTTGAGCCCACTTTCATTCAAAATGCGTGCATCATGAACTGAGCCTGGCCACTTCGCTTCTAAGTCAGTAATCTTGTATTTGGCATCGAAAACCACCTGCACATTTATACTATGGTATCTCTTGCGGTTTACATATTCTGCCTCAAACTGTCTTGGTCTCATAATTCTGAGGTGAGTTCCATCAATAACACCAACCACTTCAGGAAAGCCAGCAACGTCCCTGAATTCTGTCTTTTTTTGCTGGAGATCTTGATTGGCGGGAAACTTTATAAATCTTTTCAGTATGTGTGGGGCACTTAGGGCGTCCAGTGTTTCCGTGATGACCCTGCTCACTGTCTGCTGGGACACTCCCAAGTCATCACCATTACAGAGCTGCATTTTCCCCGTCGCTAGGTACCTTAAGGTTATTAAAACTTTATGCTCGGGAGTGAGAGCCTTGTTGGTCGCCGTTGGTCTCAGTAACACGGGCCTCACCAAGTCTGTCACAAAAACAATGCCAGCACGATCAAGTCGGTACCTTCTGATCAGTTCTGTATCACTCAGTTCATTCAGGACGTCTCTCCTTTCTCGAAATTCCCTTGGCTGACGTACACGGGCTTGTTGTTGTTGTCCAGCCATGATGCCTTGATCTTGATCTTAACCTTCATGTACATGTGACCCGTTGAAGAGTCAGTCCTTTGTACCTATGAAAATTTCATAAGCTCGTATGACACCTCTCGCGCTGTCTTACCATATGAATTTTTCTTAACGCTTATGAATTTTTCTTAAGGCTTATGAACTGCTTATGAAATATTTATGAAAAATATCCGCCATTTTGAAGGTTTATGAAAAATTCATAGCGCTATGAACTTTTATAAGTACCGGGAAACCATGGAGTTAATGTGATCAACGCATGATACTCAGATATGGAGGAAAATTAGAGAACCATATTTTTTTTATCAATTAATGTGACCAGTAATGTTAATTTTTATAACCAGAGACCAATGAGGACTAAAATATTTATGTATTTCTGTATTGCCAGAACACTTTAAACCTAGAGAAAGGACGCGGGATAACCATGTGCCTGAACCGGGCCTTCAGAGAAAACTTATCAAAACGTACTGGAGGAAACCAATTAGTTAATTTTTTTTTTTTACAGCAAAGGAGACAGCTCAAGGGCACAAAATAGTAAACATTAATAAAAAAAAAAGCCCGCTACTCGCTGCTCCTAAAAAGAATCCAAAGAGGTGGCCGAAAGATAGGTCATTTTCGGGAGGAGAGGTGTCCTGATACCCTCCTCTTGAAAGAGTTCAAGTCGTAGGCAGGAGGAAATACAGATGAAGGAAGATTGTTCCAGAGTTTACCAGCGTGAGGGATGAAAGAGTGAAGATGCTGATTAACTCTTGCATAAGGGATTTGGACAGTGTAGAGATGAGCTTGAGTAGAACGTCGTGTGCAGCAGGGCCGCGGGAGTGGGGGAGGCATGCAGTTAGCAAGTTCAAAAGTGCAGTCAGCGTGAAAATATCGATTGAAGATAGAAAGAGAGGCAACATTGCAGCGAAATGTAAGAGGTAGAAGACTGTCAGTAAGAGGAGTTGATGAGTCGAAGAGCCTTAGACTCTACTCTGTCCAGGAAAGCTGTGTGAGGAGCCCCCCACATGAGATGCATACTCCATCCGAGGGCGGACAAGGCCCCGGTATATGGACAGCAACTGTGCAGGAGAGAAGAACTGGCGGAGACGGTACAGAACGCCCAGCCTCGAGGAAGCTGAGTTAGGAAGAGATGAGATATGAAGTTTCCAGTGGAGATTTTGAGTTAAGGAGAGACCGAGGATGTTTAGTGTTGAGGAAGGTGATAGCTGGATGTTGTCAAAGAATAGGGATAGTTGTTTGGAAGATTGTGTCGAGTGGATAGGTGGAGAAACTGTGTTTTTGAGGCGTTGAAGGACACCAGGTTCTTCTTGCCCCAATCGGAAATAATAGTAAGGTCTGAGCTAAGCGTTCTGCAGCCTCCAGCCTTGAGTCGTTCAGTTCCTGACAGGTGGGTCTTCTATTAAAAGAAGTTGAATAAGGCAGAGTGGAATCATCGGCGTAGGAATGGATAGGACAGTTCGTTTTGGAAAGAAGATCATCAATGAACAACAGAAAAGAGTGGGAGATAGGACAGAACTTGTGGGACACCACTGTTAATAGATTTAGGGAAGTACAGTGACCGTCGACCACGGCAGACCTAGAACGGTCAGATAGGAAACTGGAGATAAAGGGACCGAGTGAAGGAGAGAAACCGTAGGAGGGTAGTTTAGAACGCAAAGATTTGTGCCAGACCCTATCAAAAGCTTTTGATATGTCCAGCGCAATAGCAAAGTTTCACCGAAACGGCTAGAGAGGATGACCAAGAGTCAGTTAAGGCTAGGAGATCACCAGTAGAACGCCCTTGCGGAACCCATACTGGCGATCAGATAGAAGGTCAGAAGTGGAAGGTGCTTTTGAATCTTCCGGTTAAGGATTGATTCAAAAGCTTTAGATAGACAAGAAAGTAAAGCAATAGGACGGTAGTTTGAGGGATTGGAGCGGTCACCCTTCTTAGGTACAGGCTGTATGAAGGCATACTTCCAGGAAGAAGGAAAGGTAGATGTTGACAGGCAGAGGCGAAAGAGTTTGACCAGGCAGGGTGACAGCACGGAGGCACAGTTTTTAAGGACAATAGGAGGCACTCCATCAGGTCCATAAGCCTTCTGAGGATTGAGGCCAGAGAGAGCATAGAAAACATCATTTTGAAGAATCTTTATAACAGGCATAAAGGAGTCAGAGGGGATGAGTAGGAGGAATATGCCCAGAATCGTCCAGAGTGGAGTTTTTAGAAAAAGTTTGAGAGAAGAGTTCAGCCTTAGAGATAGATGAGACGGCAGTGTTGCCGTCAGGACTGAGGAGTGGAGGGAAAGATGAAGAAGTGAAGTTGGAGGAGATGTTTTTGGCTAGATGCCAGAAGTCACGGGAAGAGTTAGAGAAAGCAAGGTTTTGACATTTTCTATTAATGAAAGAATTTTTGGTTAGTCGGAGAATAGATTTGGCACGATTTCGGGCAGAAATGTAAAGTTCATAATTAGCATTAGTTTGAAGGCTCTGGTATCTTTTGTGAGCTACCTCTCTATCATTGACAGCACGAGAACAAGCGTGATTAAACCAAGGCTGTATGGAAGGGTATTAGTGACATGTCATCATGTATAACTAAGGTGGGCAGAACTCACTCTCTTATGTGCTTAGCGTATTATTAATCTTTTCACCTGTTGATGATCATTACCAAAAGGGAATACGCACTAAATAAATAGAAGATAAGTGAATGTAAAACAAGTACCAAATTAAGCATGTTAGAAACCAGACAGGCTCTACAGTATTCCGGACATACAGGCTGACAATCAATGATCTAGCATTGTTGAAACCGACAGCTTAATAGGGAATATATTACTGGATTACCTTATCCTAATCTTAGCGTATCCTATGCATCATCAAATATTCTATGCAGAGAAAATAAAGGAGTTACCAAATGACTAGCAAATTAAACTGAAAATAAAAGAGTACGACAAGTACATATCAATTTTGGTTAGACATAGTATCAAAAGATAAAAAAAAGTTCATTGATTAGGATCAGGTGTGTAAAAGGGAATTGCGGGTCAAAGACTAAATACATGGAATTCACAGTATATACAGTAAACTGAGTAAAATTACAGAAAAAAAAAATTAATAAACCAATAAACATTACCCAGCGACTTCCGCATTTGACAAGTCGGCTCCCACGCTCCAATAATTTTTTGGCGTCTTGGTGTCGGCTACCATGACTGCCGACTGTCTGGGACATTCTGGTGTCCAGCGAGACTTAAGTGGTATTGTTATGTATCAAACTAGCAAGATATCAGAGTTGTAATGGTCAATATTATGTTGACACCAAAAATATGAGTGTTGAACATTGGTGCATGTAAAAATATGAGCACGCAACGATATATCCTTCAACACTCCATCCAGTGATTCATAAGAATGGATCAGTGAGGACTCATGGTAAATATTTTCTTCATGCAAGAAATAAGAAGTCAAACAAGTCAAACAATGGTGTCTTACTTTCAATTTCTTACAAGTAGTGGTGGGAGGTGTTGAAAATTTTGCCACTCAATATTTCCCCCAGGTGGTACGCCCCTGCCTCATACACGATGCATTCCTATATCTTTGCAATCAAGAGCACGGGAGGTTGTTTACACTGCAGCAAAACATTTCGCACGCTCCCGGCAGGAAGTTTAAACCTTTTTCATATTTCTAATTTAAATCATAATACACACATCTTTAATTAACATCTTATAATATTACATTCACTATACTGAACTTTAAAAGAACAACATATAGCATGTGACAATTGTTTCTGTGGAAAAGATATATATTTGAATTTCCTTTTACTTGTTTTGCTCCGTTTCTTAAATACTACTTCAAAGTCAATTGTCTATATCGTAGCTATAAGAAAAAATGTGATTTCTAAATACTAACGAAAAACTTGTAAGAAAAAATATTTGAAAAGTCCGCATGCCTACTTTTTTGTAGTCCCAAGACAGCCACCAGATGGCAGGTCTAGCTCACTGCAAGACCCTATTGCGAGAGTAAAAGAGTCAAATATCTCAAGGGAGTGGCGTAATCGCATCACCGCGGTCTACATTACAGTACAGTTTTACAATACTTTTCATAATAGATTTTGATTGGAAAAGTACAATCTTTGGAGACTATGATTGGTAATTCTTAAATAAATATTTATAACTTTTTAATGTACAGCAGTGAATATTTGAGTTCCTCACTGTTTTTTTTCCCAATATAATAAAGGTTGTTCTTGGTTCAGTAGTTCAAGAGCAAACCACTCCTATTCTTTCAATCTTTAACTGCTTTTTCTGCAGTATTGTTTTTGGCGGTTAGCAGTACCCTTCCGCCGCGGAGCGCCTCAACTGCTCTGAATAAAAAAAAAAGTGACCGTAGCATCGACAAACGAATATTTTAAGTCATTAACGAACGTAAGACACTTAGAACCTTCGAAAGCTGCCTATTTGTCTCATTATTAACTACAGTGCATACTGTTTACTCATCCCCGGGTTCATCGCTAGCCGTTCCCCTGATATTTAACGGTAAGATCTTGACCGTTCGGGCACTCGCCTTCTAAATCAACCTCAACTTTTTTACCGTAAGGCTGCCTACGGGCATTCGTATTCTCAGTCAACCTCAACTTATATCGCAAGGCTGTTTTCCACGTACCTTGCAAGTGTCTAGCATCGAGGGCGTGAGGTTTTTGGCGTAAGATCTTGACGGTTCCATTATCCGGCGGGCGTTATCGGGAGGCAGTGGCCGAGTGGTCAGCGTGCGGGCGTGGATCTTGGTTCAAGACCCACCGAAAAACGCTGATTTTCAAACCATCGCCGAGTGGCAGAAGATTACCCACATGCTGCCTGAACCATCAGTTTGGGGAGACAGTGGCTGAGTGGTCAGCGTGCGGGCGTGGATCTTGGTTCAAGACCCACCGAAACACGCTGATTTTTCAAACCATCGCCGAGTGGCAGAAGATTACCCACATGCTGCCTAGACCATCAGTTTGGGGAGGCAGTGGCTGAGTGGTTCGCGTGCCGGCGCCGCGTCCAGGAGGACGCCGGTTCGAGTCCTGCCCGCCGCATCTGGAAATTTTGAGTCACCGCCGAGTGGTCTACTACCCATGCCGTCCTGAAGGTCACCTGTTAACCCGGACTCTAGATTTTCTCTCTAAAGAGAGGCTCAAAGATGAGCTCCGGGGTGGCAGCATGAGCCAAGGAAGATGGCGCCACTATAAACACTTGCCTACACCATAATGGGCTAGGACCGACTATTAGGCCCCACCAAGAAAGCCTACCGGCGCTGTAGGCCGAAAAACGTTAAAAAAAATGTCAACCCTAACTTTAGCGACTTCGTCCAAGTGGAGTACCGGGAGGCAGCATGGACCAAGCTAGAGTCGTATATCACGGCAGCCACTATAAATAAAATTGGCCTGCGCCACTAACGGAATGGGGCTGTCGAAGAAGCCCCTCAAGAGGGCCTACCAGCCTACAGGACGCACCCAAAAGAAAAAAAAATCGTCTGCATCGTCAACCTCAACTTCTGTCATAGGATTGTTTTCGTTCCATTATCGGGCATTCGTGTCCACAGTCAGCCTGAACTTTTTATCACAAGGCTGACTTCCACGTATACCTTGCAAGTGTCTAGCATAGGGGGCGTCAGGATCTTGGTGTGAAATCTTGACCGTTCCATTATCGGGCATTCGTCTTCTCAATCAAACTTAACTTTTATCGTAAGGCTGTTTTCCACTTACCTTGCAAGTGTCCAACAGCGAGGGCGTAACGAGCGAGAGGGGGAGGTGGGTCTTGATGACGCGAGGGTCGGGCACACACTCGGCCATCTGCAGATGCATGCCGTCCTTGGGGTCCTTGCCCGGACACTTCAATTTGAAGCCCTCGAGGAAAGGGTTCTCGCTCATTTTTTTGTCTGGTTTTGTCTCAGGGAATAGCATGTCCATCCTGGTAAGGGAAGGGGTACCAAGCGTTAATTATCAAGGATGGTGCTTCGAAGGGTTTCAGAGCCCGTGTTACATTGTTTTTCGGGAGTAACTTTTAAGCATTGCGTCGGACAAGGATGATCGGAAAATATGAAAATTTGCCCAAACATGTTTCAGACCTTGTCCCATGGTCTTCGGTATGATTAATTAACTAGATTTTTATTAGATACTGCCTATACCGCGGTAGCCTTTCTTGAGGGGCCTCTTGGACGGCCCAAAACTGTTAGTGACGCAGGGGAATTTTATTTATAGTGGCTGCCGTGATGTATGTGACTTGCTTGGCCCGTGCAACATGTGGATGATTAAAGCACCTTGACACTTTGGCTGTTTGTCACAAGAAGTTATTAACGAAAAACGATATGACACGGTCTTTGAAACCCAAAGGAGATGATTATGAGGTTATGTGGTTACAGGTGGAGGAATCTAGTTTTTTAAGGGTTTCAAGACCACATGGCTCCTCTTGTGTCATCCCGAAGCACGTTCACTATATACCGTCTGATCCACGTACGGTGAGAACACGTCAGGGAAGTAGCTCCTCCCCATAGGTGGCAGAGGAAGGGCATGGCTGCTCTGCATGGTGCTGATGATTGGTGGACAGTTGATGCGATGGAGGTTGGGCAAAATCTGGCTTCAGGTATGGTTAGGTAGGAAGGAGGATAGCGGGCTGGGCTTCTTTTCAGATGCATTCTCACCCTTAGGCTAAATGGAGTACAGTAACGATATAAAGCATCGCTTCTGGGGGGGTGTAGTTCCTCATAAGAGGTCGCCTGATACTCACTCAAGAAAGGGGATCAAGGAGGACGTGGAGACCGGCAAGGGGATTGGTGAGGTCCGGGTTGTGCTTCATGGTCCAGATGATCTCTGCATCCAGGTGGTGCCACACTTCGGGTACGTATCCACCACCACATCGCTGGGGCGGAACTGACGGGGGAACGAGGCCGGATTATCGACGGAAGGAAGTGTTATGGTATAGGGCATTATAGGCTTAAGACAGAGAGAGGAAAGACTATTGTAGATCTACAAATGGACAGATAAGTAGATAGATAAGTAGATGGAGAGAATCACTAAAGGCTGAAAGCACACAGACAGACGTTCATTTCCTCCACAGCATCCAGGAAGCAGCTCATCGTAGGGCGTTAGCACAGGCAATGGGAGAAGCCAAGTGTAGGGGGAGGCTGGCAGGAAGGAGAAATGTGGTGAAAGAAAACAATGAATCAGGAATGAGAGAGGAATCGGAAGGATTGGAAAGCTCACGATGAGCTCAAGTAGAGACGAAGAATGAGACCAACTTCAGGCGTAAAACGAGAACGGTGAAACAGACGAAAGAAGGAGATGGGAAGTGCGGTTAGGTTAGAACACACACACACACACACAGACACGGTACCTCAAACTTGAAGTACTTGTCGGCGAAGCGCAGATATGGTTTCGGGAAGAGCCAGCGTCCGGGAGTGAGGCGAACCAGCCCGTCGGTGTAGCCGTGGAAGTCCTTCATCTGCTTCGCCAGCTCCTTCCCCTCCAGCACCTCCACCTCGTGACCAGTAGCGAGCTTCATGGTTCAGGGTCTGTGGGAGCGAGGCCAAAAGAATATCTATCATCATCAGCAGCAGCCTGTATCAGTCCACTAAGATATCTGGGTCGATATTCTCATACGCTTCCGCCCAAAAAGATCAATCGGGTACTCATGAGTGTTTTTTAGGTTCATGGCACAGAAGGGTCAAACTACCACCAGGGTCATGAAACTACCTCTGGAAATGATCAAAACTCCTACGAAAGCCTTGTCAAATATGTGAGCTTGGGCGACGAATGGTTTGAACCCTGCCTCCTCTCAAGCCTTTTGTCCTGTGCCTCCAGTCTCCGTTCAAAAAGTAGTGTCTCGCTATTGTAAAGGTTCAGTAACGAATAGTAGCCCGGCGAATCACCCCGGATACATATTTCTGAAGTGTAAGAATGATTTGCACTTCCCTGAGACGCTCAGCCTTGGGTGACGTGCGGCATGTATCTCACAAACTAACCACTAAACCGCTTCTAATAATTAGCTGTGCCTTTCCCGGCACATATACGCAGTAGACAACCGATATCTATCCAGTGCAACCTTACTAACCGGCGGACTTTTTGTTTTTTTGTTTTTTTCTTGTTTTGTCCTTGAGCTGTATACTACTACAGCTCAGGAATATGCACCCTCGATACTCTCGCCTGAGTGGCACCGGGGTGGCCCTTATCACCTCCGTAATCAACCATCGCCACCACTCTGCTGCCACTTACTGAGGGTCGTTGGCGAGACCTCTGATCATGGAGGGAGACAGGCAGTACTTCATCCTGCCCTGTGTCATTGTAGGAGGAGAACGTTTTATCAGACTATGTTTGGAGGGCAACATAGTACTTCACACTGCTGGCTTATGTCATTGTGGTTGGGGAGCACTTTTTTCAGATCTTTATTCACCATAGACTGGTTGCACTTATCATGACCCTTCTAGATCAGTGTGGCAGGCAAGCCTGTTCATCACGTCAAGGCGGGAGAACTGTACCCTTCCCTCAGGGCCTCCCTACCTCTTCCGCAACGACCCGCGTCCACAGGTCATGCAGACTGTCGATTCGCTAAGTACAATCGCTCTCTCCGTGAAGGCTGGGGAGACTGATAAATTTCCTTGTTGATCAGTGGAAGGGTTGATGCCCTGTAATACTGATGCCCCTGTCACCCTTTGTCCCGGGAGTAGGGGCTTCACATTTGCCTGAGGCTCAAAGGGCAACGACCAGTGGAAGGGTGGTGTGAGCTGAGGCAACGCGTAGCTAAGAATACGCTCCTAATCTTAATTAACGTTGTATACACTAACGTTTTACTGCCGTTTGCGTTGTTTTAAGATCAACTAAATTTGCAATTAAGAAAAGTCGCAATAAGTGGCGTTAAAGATTCGCATCCATTATTCAGCGTTAAAAGTTACATTCACTATTGAGGGAACAGTATTCTCAGACGCTTTCGGCTCTCGCAACAAATATTCCCAAAACCCAAAAAGGAGATGAGTCGAGTTTCATTGGTGTTTTTCACATTCATGGTCCTGAAGCTTTGTTAGGCTGTCACTAGGCTCGTGCAACTACTCATGGAAATAGTAACACAACCTCTACGAGAAAGCCTTACTAACTGTGGGTGTGTAAGCCCCGAAATGTTTAAGAATACAGGCCATGGTGTGCTTAGCATGTGTCAGACGAGCACGAGGGAGCCTCTAAATACGGGCCATGGCGAACTTAAAGTACTTCCATTTGAAACTGGCCGGTGGTGTGTTGGCCGCTGCGGGGTCAGCCGGGCCCTGCACCTTGCCACACACCCTCAACGCTCAAATACAACGTTGTCAAGTGTCGTGGTATTTATACAAAATCTTTGTTATTATCATTAAAACGAAACAATCTTAACACTGTATGTCCTTATTACATTATCCAATTATTTAACTGAATTCATATAAAGGTAGTAAATATCTGACATAACATAGGAAACCAGATGTGTTGAGGTGTGGCAGAGTGGTGGCGGGATGACCCCAGCGGCAAACATACCACATGCCATTTTCAAATGGAAATACTATAGCATGTGTCAGATGAGCATGAGGGAGCCTCCAAATCCATGCCTATCAAAATTATCAGCCTTAGATCTTATCACTGATGAGGAACCAACCTGTGCACGCGACGCCGCCAGCGAGAAGACTGAACTTGTAAGTTGCAATTGAACTTACTGAAGGGCAAAGTCACTTTAATCAAGTCATACACAGCATTGTGTGAGGAGACACGTCAGATGCGTGTCTTATGCGTGACGTTGCATGCTTGGTGTAAAATTAAAGAATGTAGAAACTGGAATTTAGAGAAAACGAAGAAAGGCGGATTAATCTAACACCGCCGTTTGTAGGTATTGGGATTAGTCACGCATAGCACAATGAAAAGGCATATTTTTTCGTCTGTGACTTGCCTGAACGCGCTATGAAAGAAGGCGAGCGTGCACATCCAAGTGCACATGGCCGCAACTTTGCTACGATCACACTAGTCAACGTGTAGCAGTCACCGCTCAAATTTCGTGTTCCTTCCCCTGAGTGATAATAAGAAAATGGGGCGTTGCAGCACTCTTATGTTCATTTTTACTTTGTGTCAATGTTTTCGTTCGTGCTCCTGTCTCGCTGTTTCCTGTGCGTCTAATTGTTTATCTCTTGTTACTTGTTTATCTTCTACTGTCCGTCCATGTCCTCTTGTCGTCCATTCGTACACATTGTTCTACACATACACCAACACTTAAATGTTACCCACACTTCACAACATTCACACAAACGCATACCCACACAAACACCTTTTCATAGTGTCTTGTCCGTGTCAATGACCTTTGTGATTTTTGTCCAATAAAGTAACCGTGGCGGATATGACTTTCTCTATCCGTGAACCGATTAGCACTTAGAACACTCGCTACCACCAACAAACGAAACGCTTGGAGTCCAACCTTAAACAGCTGTCCATCCAATTCTATCTTTGGACGAGTGGTTAGACGAGTCCAACCTTGCCGTTGGAGATGTTTAGGTTTCTGCCTTTCCAACGGCGTCAAGACGAAAAGAAGAGGAACAACAGCAACAACAGCTTTCTTGGGTCAAACCTTCTCCAGGAGATCGTAAATAACTTTTTTTCCACTCCATCACGGCGAGAACAGTTGAAGTTATGGCGCGTAAGGAGAGGAAATGTTTACACCGCAACGGTAGTCAAACGAATGTCTGCTTATTGCCACTATATACATTCTATAATATATTATTCCTATTTCAAGATATTTTTATACTAATAAATGCTTCATCTCTTATGACTGAATAAGCTGTATACTTTCTTTTCAAATATGTCATAAATATGAATACTGTATAACATAGATCTTCAGTTTTCTTCCCTAGGATGAGATCCAAGGGAAGAGTACAACTACTGGGCGAGGTATCTTTCCTCTAACCCTACGCTTGGATTCCAAACGAAATCCTCCAACCTTGGACGAAATTCAAGCGAATCGTTGTACTCCACCCATTTCGTTACCTAGTGTAACATAAGCTTTAGTCACCCGTGAACTGGCGGGTATTTAGTATCAAGTAATGTCATCCCGCTGCTCCGCCCCAAACCACCCCTACGCATACCGGTCGCAGTTTTGAAGGCAGATTGACGACTTGTAAATGACTTTGCTGAAGGGTATATGAGTACGCGAGTCCGCGGGGGCCAGGATTTGTGGCTTTGGTGTTTGCGCCCTTCTGTCCCTTCCCCTCCCTACACTGTCTGTCTCTTTATACATGTATTTACAGTCAGTATATTTGCATCTTTCGCTTCTCGTGCACCAAATTCTCTTCCCGTCTATAAATGCGTCTACCTTTCCATTTGTTTTACCTCAAGTACATTCCTTCTCAGTTTGTTCCACTCCCCCGTGAGGCATTTCCTGCTTATTTCGTCCCTGTATTTGAATTTATCGAACTTTTACCCGTCACAACGTGTTCTCACATTAGTTTTTAATATAATCACTTCATTTAAACCGCCCTTGTTAATCCCCTTTATCCATTTAAACACCTCAATCTACGTCTACGTCTTGAAGCGCCCAATTTAATATGATCTGGTCCAAAATGTTTATCTACTGTTTGGTAACTTATTTTATTGCAATTATTATGATTATTATTATTATTATTATTATTATTATTATTATTATTATTATCATTATTATTATTATTGTTGTTGTTGTTGTTGTTGTTGTTGTTGTTGTTGTTGTTGTTGTTGTTGCTACTACTACTACTACTACTACTACAATATAAGTTTTGGTTGTCGGATTGTCTGAGTCACGGTGAAATGAATCTTACAATTCACGTTGAGCCGCCCGCCGTGGTGTGAACTGAAGGTCAAGTGGCACGTGACATAGGCTACCCGGCCCGCCACTGCTTGCCTTACCGTGTGGTGTAATCCTTGCTGTGTCGGTGCTGCAAGGAGTGCTGAGGCACAGTTAAGCCGTAAAGGATTCTCTGCAAAGGTCATCGTCCCTCCCCGCCGCAGCACATGCCGCGTTTCAAGGTGGAGCACAGCCGCAGCCCTACACTAAGGGTGGGCAGGTACCGGTACCAGTACCGGTACTAACGGTACAAGCTAAATGGTACGGTACCGGTACCAGGTTGCTCGGATTTATTTATTGGATTTATTGATAATTCTTCATGTCCGATTCTTTTTTTTTTTTTAGGTTGGTAATAAATATTGTTATTGTTATTAGACTGATCGAGTACAGCCATAATAACTGTACATGCTATTTTTTATCGAAAAAATAAATATTCACTTCATTCAGAGAGAGAGAGAGAGAGAGAGAGAGAGTGTACAACAGAAGAAACATCCTAATTGAGGGCAGAAATAAATGATAGGAAAAATTTCACTGTGTGTGTGTGTGTGTGTGTGTGTGAGACACACACACACACACACACACACACACACACTGGACTTTTTTCTCATTTATTTTTGCCCTCAATTAGGATGTTTCTTCTGCTGCAATGCGGCGCACTCGCAGCCAGCGTGCACACGAGCCACTATCGGTTGCCACCACCCTGCCACCCGCCGCTTTCCCTCTGTCTTGACACTGACCTATATGAAATGTCATAATGATGTATACTGTATGACCCTCACCCATAACTTGTGTTCAGGATATAATGGATAAGCTCTTAAATGCTTTCAGAATTAATGTTTCATTTCGTTTCACAGTTTTGCATATTAATTGAGTCTGGTGCGGATTAATTAGTGAGTGTGGCAGTTTTATTTATCAGGAAGTAGAAAGTGGAAATGTTATGTAACCACACAGACTGCTGAATTACGTCAATAAATTACATATAATGTTACTTTATATTCTTCATGTTCACCCTTACTTTCCGAATCTGGTGCCCCTATTAGGAAAAGGGTGCAAAGGGGTTGCTTGCATCGTTTACACTTATAACCAGCCCTGGTTGGAGCCTGTATAGTTACACCCGTGCGCTGTTGCATGGGGCTTGTATCAGGAGAAGCTGGAGCATAGAAGGGTAAAAAGGTAAAGTTGGGAGCATCTCAGAAGCTGCGCGTGGCGGCGGTGCTCATCTCCGCCCCGTTTTCCCTTTGAACCTGCTGTGGGAGAGAACCGATTAACCCGATACTGGGCCCGCATAACATCCAGCAGGATACCAGTTTGCCTTCCTCAGGTTTGCCCAGGTACCCATTTATCGACCGTCCCGAAAGGAATGATGAACAGCTGAGTGGGATGCGCGCCGACTGCCCAGGCGGGATTCGAACCCAGGTCCGCAGATTCGTATTTAGAGACGCTAACCACTGCACCGCTGAGGAAGGGCTCTCCTCTCATTTCCTCTCTTTATTGTCGTAATTTTGTTTGTGTCAAGATAGAAGGATGGTGCTATACAGGCTCCCTACCCGTCTTGGTGCCGGCAGTAGGGACGCCCCGGTCCATTCATCAGACAAGGGCGTTTACTTAGTCGCCGTTAGTGGGAGTGACGCTCGCCTTCAGAATCAGTATCAAGGAATTTACCCGAGCTGCCGATCCACATGACTTAGGAAAGATAATACACAATTTTACGAGTTAGCCTTTGAAAGTTCCGATGCCTTGAGCTACTTCTGCTGAGAGAAAACGTAAAAGTAAGGGGACACTGCAGGAAAACTCCCCTGTTGAACGGGGTGCTGCTGTTTAACCTTTTATCGGTTGAAGATAATAATTCGACTGCTTGAAATGCCTCTCTTAAAAGTTTCTGCGGTTTTCATACTGTTTTCACTGTTTTTTTGTGTGTGTGTGTGTTGTCCCTTTTTTTGTGTGTGTTTGTTGTCCCTTTTTGTGTGTGTGTTGTGCCTTTTTTTGTGTGTGTTTTACAGTTTTTTTGTGTGTGTGTGTGGTGTCTCTTTTTTGTGTGTGTGTGTTGTCCCTTTTTGTGTGTGTGTGTGTTGTCCCTTTTTTTGTGTGTGTGTGTTGTCCCTTTTGTGTGTGTGTGTTGTCCTTTTTGTGTGTGTGTGTTGTCCCTTTGTGTGTGTGTGTGTGTGTGTGTGTTGTCCCTTTTTTTTGTGTGTGTGTGTGTTGTCCCTTTTTTTGTGTGTGTGTTGTCCCTTTTTTTGTGTGTGTGTTGTCCCTTTTTGTGTGTGTGTGTTGTCCCTTTTTTTGTGTGTGTGTGTTGTCCCTTTTTTTTTGTGTGTGTGTGTGTTGTCCCTTTTTTTGTGTGTGTGTTGTCCCTTTTTTTGTGTGTGTGTGTTGTCCCTTTTTTTTGTGTGTGTGTGTGTTGTCCCTTTTTTTGTGTGTGTGTGTTGTCCCTTTTTTTGTGTGTGTGTGTTGTCCCTTTTTTTTGTGTGTGTGTGTGTTGTCCCTTTTTTTTGTGTGTGTGTGTTGTCCCTTTTGGTGTGTGTGTGTGGTGCCTGTGTTTTTGTGTGGGTGTGTTGTCCGTTTTTTTGTTTTTGTTGTCCCTTTTTTTTGTGTGTGTTGGCCCTTTTTGTGTGTGTGTGTTTTCCCTTTTTTTTTTGTGTGTGTGTGTGTTGTCCCTTTTTTTGTGTGTGTGTTGTCCCTTTTTTGTGTGTGTGTTGTCCCTTTTTGTGTGTGTGTTGTCCCTTTTTTTTGTGTGTGTGTTGTCCCTTTTTTTGTGTGTGTGTTGTCCCTTTTTGTGTGTGTGTGTGTGTTGTCCCTTTTTGTGTGTGTGTGTTGTCCCTTTTTTTGTGTGTGTGTGTGTTGTCCCTTTTTTTTGTGTGTGTGTTGTCCCTTTTTGTGTGTGTGTGTGTTGTCCCTTTTTGTTGTGTGTGTTGTCCCTTTTTTTGTGTGTGTTGTCCCTTTTTTTGTGTGTGTGTGTGTTGTCCCTTTTTTTTTGTGTGTGTGTTGTCCCTTTTTGTGTGTGTGTGTGTGTTGTCCCGTTTTTTTGTGTGTGTGTGTTGTACCTTTTTTTGTGTGTGTGTGTTGTCCCTTTTTGTGTGTGTGTGTGTGTGTGTGTGTGTGTTGTCCCTTTTTTTGTGTGTGTGTGTTGTCCCTTTTTTGTGTGTGTGTGTGTTGCCTCTTTTTTGTGTGTGTGTGTTGTCCCTTTTTGTGTGTGTGTGTTGTCCCTTTTTTTGTGTGTGTGTGTTGTCCCTTTTTGTGTGTGTGTTGTCCCTTTTTTTTGTGTGTGTGTGTTGTCCCTTTTTTTGTGTGTGTGTGTTGTCCCTTTTTTTGTGTGTGTGTGTTGTCCCTTTTTTTTGTGTGTGTGTGTTGTCCCTTTTTTTGTGTGTGTGTGTTGTCCCTTTTTGTGTGTGTGTTGTCCCTTTTTCTGTGTGTGTTGTCCCCTTTTTTGTGTGTGTGTGTGTTGTCCCTTTTTTTTGTGTGTGTGTTGTCCCTTTTTGTGTGTGTGTGTGTGTTGTCCCTTTTTGTGTGTGTGTGTTGTCCCTTTTTTTTGTGTGTGTCCCTTTTTTTTGTGTGTGTTGTCCCTTTTTGTGTGTGTGTGTTGTCCCTTTTTTTGTGTGTGTGTGTTGTCCCTTTTTGTGTGTTTGTGTGTTGTCCTTTTGTGTGTGTGTTGTCCCTTTTGTGTGTGTGTTGTCCCTTTTGTGTGTGTGTGTGTTGTCCCTTTTTGTGTGTGTGTGTGTGTGTGTCCCTTTTTTGTGTGTGTGTGTTGTCCTTTTTTGTGTGTGTGTGTTGTCCCTTTTGTGTGTGTGTGTTGTCCCTTTTTCTGTGTGTGTGTTGTCCCATTTTGTGTGTGTGTTGTCCTTTTTGTGTGTGTGTTGTCCCTTGTGTGTGTGTGTTGTACCTTTTTTTGTGTTTGTGTTGTAAATTTTTTTGTGTGTGTGTTGTCCCTTTTGTGTGTGTGTGTTGTCTCCCTTTTTGTGTGTGTGTGTTGTCCCTTTTTGTGTGTGTGTGTGTTGTCCCTTTTTTGTGTGTGTGTGTTGTCCCTTTGTGTGTGTGTGTTGTCCCTTTTGTGTGTGTGTGTTGTCCTTTTTGTGTGTGTGTTGTCCCTTTTTTTGTGTGTGTGTTGTCCCTTTTTTTTGTGTGTGTTGTCCCTTTTTGTGTGTGTGTGTTGTCCCTTTGTGTGTGTGTGTGTGTTGTCCCTTTTTGTGTGTGTGTGTGTGTGTGTGTGTGTGTTGTCCCTTTTTGTGTGTGTGTGTTGTCCCTTTTTGTGTGTGTGTGTGTGTGTGTTGTCCCTTTTTTTTGTGTGTGTGTGTTGTCCCTTTTGTGTGTGTGTGTGTTGTCCCTTTTGTGTGTGTGTGTTGTCCCTTTTGTGTGTGTGTTGTCCTTTTTTGTGTGTGTGTGTGTTGTCCCTTTTTTTTTGTGTGTGTTGTCCCTTTTTGTTTGTGTTTGTGTGTTGTCCTTTTTGTGTGTGTGTGTGTTGTCCCTTTTTGTGTGTGTGTGTTGTCCCTTTTTTGTGTGTGTGTGTGTTGTCCCTTTTTGTGTGTGTTGTCCCTTTTTGTGTGTGTGTTGTCCCTTTTGTGTGTGTGTGTGTGTGTGTGTGTGTGTGTGTGTGTGTGTTGTCCCTTTTTGTGTGTGTGTTGTCCCTTTTGTGTGTGTGTGTTGTCCCTTTTTGTGTGTGTGTTGTCCTTTTTGTGTGTGTGTGTCCCTTGTGTGTGTGTGTTGTCCCTTTTTGTGTGTGTGTGTTGTCCTTTTTTGTGTGTTGTCCTTTGTGTGTGTGTGTGTTGTCCCTTTTTTTGTGGGGGTGTGTTGTCCCTTTTTTGTGTGGGTGTGTTGTCCCTTTTTGTGTGTGTGTTGTCCCTTTTTTTTTTGTGTGTGTTGTCCCTTTTTTTGTGTGTGTGTTGTGCCTTTTTTTTGTGTGTGTTGTCGCTTTTTGTTTGTGTGTGTTGTCGGTTTTTTTTTTTGTGTGTGTGTGTTGTCCCTTTTTTGTGTGTGTGTTGTCCCTTTTTTTGTGTGTGTGTGTTGTCCCTTTTTTTTTTGTGTGTGTTGTCCCTTTTTTTGTGTGTGTGTGTTGTCCCTTTTTTTTGTGTGTGTGTGTTGTCCCTTTTTTTGTGTGTGTTGTCCCTTTTTTTGTGTGTGTGTTGTCCCTTTTTTTGTGTGTGTGTGTTGTCCCTTTTTTTTTGTGTGTGTGTGTTGTCCCTTTTTCTGTGTGTGTTGTCCCCTTTTTTTTGTGTGTGTGTGTTGTCCCTTTTTTTTGTGTGTGTGTTGTCCCTTTTTGTGTGTGTGTGTGTGTTGTCCCTTTTTGTGTGTGTGTTGTCCCTTTTGTTGTGTGTGTGTGTGTTGTGTGTGTGTGTCCCTTTTTTTGTGTGTGTGTTGTCCCTTTTTTGTGTGTGTGTGTTGTCCCTTTTTTGTGTGTGTGTTGTCCTTTTTGTGTGTGTGTGTTGTTCCTTTTTGTGTGTTTGTGTTGTCCCTTTTTTTTGTGTGTGTGTGTTGTCCCTTTTTTTGTGTGTGTGTTGTCCATTTTTTTTGTGTGTGTTGTCACTTTTTGTGTGTGTGTGTCCCTTTTTGTGTGTGTGTTGTCCCTTTTTGTGTGTGTGTTGTCGCCTTTTTTTGTGTGTGTTGTCCTTTTTGTGTGTGTGTGTTGTCCCTTTTTTGTGTGTGTGTTGGCCCTTTTTTGTGTGTGTGTTGTCCCTTTTTGTGTGTGTGTTGGCCCTTTTTTTTGTGTGTGTGTGTTGTCCCTTTTTTTGTGTGTGTGTGTTGTCCCTTTTTTGTGTGTGTGTGTGTGTTGTCCCTTTTTTTTGTGTGTGTTTTCCCGTTTTGTGTGTGTGTGTTGTCCCTTTTTTTGTGTTTGTTGTCCCTTTTTGTGTGTGTGTGTGTTGTCCCTTTGTTTTGTGTGTGTGTTGTGCCTTTTTTTTTTGGGTGTGTGTGGTCCATTATTTTGTGTGTGTGTGTTGTCCCTTTTTTTGTGTGTGTGTGTGTTGTCCCTTTTTGTGTGTGTGTTGTCCCTTTTTATGTGTGTGTGTTGTCCCATTTTGTGTGTGTGTGTTGTCCCTTTTTATGTGTGTGTGTGTGTTGTCCCTTTTTATGTGTGTGTGTGTGTGTGTGTTGTCCCTTTTTGTGTGTGTGTTGTCCTTTTTGTGTGTGTGTGTTGTCCCATTTTGTGTGTGTGTGTTGTCCCTTTTTGTGTGTGTGTGTGTTGTCCCTTTTTGTGTGTGTGTTGTCCCTTTTTTTTGTGTGTGTGTGTTGTCCCTTTTTTTGTTTGTGTGTTTTTTCACTTTTTTTTGTGTGTGTGTGTTGTCCCTTTTTGTGTGTGTGTGTGTTGTCCCTTGTGTGTGTGTTGTCCCTTTTTTTTGTGTGTGTGTGTTGTCCCTTTTTTGTGTGTGTGTGTGTTGTCCCTTTTTTTTGTGTGTGTGTGTTGTCCCTTTTTTTGTGTGTGTGTGTGTTTTGTTTTTTTTTTTTGTGTGTGTTGTGGCTCTCTTTTTGTGTGTGTGTGTGTTGTCCCTTTTTTTTTTGTGTGTGTGGTCACTTTTTTTTGTGTGTTTGTGTTGTCGCTTTGTGTGTGTGTGTGTGTGTGTGTGTGTGTGTGTGTGTGTGTGTGTGTGTGTGTGTTGTCCCTTTTTTTTTGTGTGTGTTGTCCCTTTTTGTGTGTGTGTGTTGTCTTTTTTTTGTGTGTGTGTGTGTGTTGTCCCTTTTTTGTGTGTGTGTGTTGTCCTTTGTGTGTGTGTGTTGTCCCCATTTTTGTGTGTGTGTGTTGTCCCTTTTGTGTGTGTGTGTGTGTTGTCCCTTTTTTTGTGTGTGTGTGTTGTCCCTTTTTTTGTGTGTGTGTGTTGTCCCTTTTTTTGTGTGTGTGTGTGTTGTCCCTTTTTGTGTGTGTGTGTTGTCACTTTTTTTGTGTGTGTGTGTTGTCCCTTTTTGTGTGTGTGTGTTGTCCCTTTTTATGTGTGTGTGTGTGTTGTCCCTTTTTATGTGTGTGTGTGTGTTGTCCCTTTTTATGTGTGTGTGTGTGTTGTCCCTTTTTTTTTTTGTGTGTGTGTGTTGTCCCTTTTTATGTGTGTGTGTTGTCCCATTTTGTGTGTGTGTGTTGTCCCTTTTTATGTGTGTGTGTTGTCCCATTTTGTGTGTGTGTGTTGTCCCTTTTTATGTGTGTGTGTGTGTGTTGTCCCTTTTTATGTGTGTGTGTGTGTTGTCCCTTTTTATGTGTGTGTGTGTGTTGTCCCTTTTTTTTTTGTGTGTGTGTGTTGTCCCTTTTTATGTGTGTGTGTTGTCCCATTTTGTGTGTGTGTGTTGTCCCTTTTTATGTGTGTGTGTTGTCTCTTTTTATGTGTGTGTGTGTGTGTGTGTGTGTTGTCCCTTTTTATGTGTGTGTGTGTGTGTGTGTTGTCCCTTTTTGTGTGTGTATGTCCCGTAATTGCTATTCTACGCAGGACCTAAATATAGACCTGTGTGCGTGTGTGTGTGTGTGTGTGTGTGTGTGTGTCAAAATTAACAATACCTTACAGTTTATCGGTGAGCAACATGTGTCTGAGAGAGAAAACAAAAGAAAGAAAAAAAAAAGGAAAAAAAAGAGGAGAAAAGAAAGAAAGACAAAGATAAAAGAGAAAAGGAAAGAAGTAAAACATGAAAGAAAGATCGAAAGACAGAAAGAGAGAAAAGAGAGGAGAGAACATGTTAAGAGCGGAAAGCCTCTCTTCGTTAGGACTTAGGATTTGTTGCGCAAGGAAGGGATCATTTTTGTTGCCCGACGCTGAACACCTTCTAATTTAGCAATGTCCTTTGCATGGTGGGGAGACCAAAACTGTACTGCATATTCCAAGTGGGGTCTAACTAAACTATTGTAGAGCGGAAGTATTACATCTTTATTCTTGAATAAAAAGTTTCTTTTAATGAAGCCCAACATTCTGTTCGCTTTATTTGCTGCATCTATGCATTGCTGTGAGAATTTGAGGTTTGAAGCGATTTTGACACCCAGGTCCGTGACGCATTGAACGCTTTTGAGTTTAACGCCGCGCATATCGTCAGTGAGAACCGAGTTACCAATCTTTGTGTCGTCTGCAGATTTACTAATGCGATTTTTTTGTCCAACATCCACATCGTTGATGTAAATAATGAAGAGCACTGGGCCAAGAACCGAGCCCTGAGGGACGCCACTAGTGACCGGCGCCCACTCTGAGTTAAATCCTTCGATCACCACTCTTTAATTGTCTGTTGCTCAACCAATTCGCGATCCATTGGTGTACTTGACCGTCAACACCTATTTGCTGTAATTTATAAAGTAATTTATGATGTGGGACTTTATCAAACGCTTTCTGGAAATCAGGATAGACTATGTCCAATTATTTGGTTACGTCATAAACTGAGAAGAGGTCGTTAAAAAAGGTCAATAGGTTTGATAGGTAGGATCTTTTGTTACGGAAGCCATGTTGTAAATCCCCAATTAATGAGTGGCTTTCAAGGTAACTCATAATTTTGTCTCTAATTATGTTCTCGAGTAGCTTACTTACAAATTAAGTTATACTAATGGGCCTGTGATTACCTGGTATTTTTTGTCTCCTTTCTTAAAAATCGGTGTCACGTTAGCCTTTTTCCAATTAGAAGGGACGATGCTTGTCGCAAGGACACCAGCGTGCATTATTATTATTTTTTTCTTTCCCTCGCCACAAGTATGACCTTGATTTTTCCCCCCACACATGTTGAAAATTGCCTGGATGTTCGTTCTTTGTTTCTTTAAGCAGTATAGGATATACTTTGTCGGGTCCGGGACTTTTATTTGTTTTAAGGGATTGGAGAGCGGTAGTTATTACAAAGTGTAATGTTTTCGGACGTGCTTTATTCTTTCTTTAGCCTGTAAAGCAATTTTCTCTCCTTAATCGAATGTTTAATTTCGCTGTTAAACCAAGGTGGGTTTGTATAAGTGTTACTTCGCTTCTCGCAAAATGGGACAAATGTGTTCTGCTGAGTGAGTAAATGTTCTTTAAAGTTTAGCCAGGCTTCCTCTACGTTGCCGTCATCTGATAGTGTATTTCTGTTAGTTTTTGTCGGATTTCTACGAAATTAGCTCTTTTGAAACTAGGCACCTTTACTTTATTTCAGTCACTGTTGTTTGAGCTCTAATATCAACGCGCACTAATCTATGATCGCAAGAACCAAGGTGTTCTCCTACCGTGACATTACTAACTAGGTTATCTTGGGTCGCTATAACAAGGTCTGGTATGTTATTTTGTCGAGTTGGTTCAGAAACCATTTGGCTTAGGTAATTTTTTCTAAACATTCGATCATTCTATGTGATTCGCCTTCTGTACCTGTCAGTGTCACCCAGCCGATATGGGGGAGGTTAAAGTCTCCTAATACCAGTGAATCGCTGTTATTATGTGATTGCCTTAAAACGCTGTACATTTCAACATCTTCTTCGAGTGATTGCCCCGGAGGCCTGTAGGTGACAGATATATTTAGATTGACTTTTGCAATGTTTACTCGCACGCACAAGTGTTCAACGTTACTGTCTCTTGGTGTTCTGTCATTGGGTTGCAAATAGCTTTTGACGTAAAGGGCGACGCCACCACCTCTACGGGTAACACGATCTTTGTTGAAGAGTCTTTAGCCATGTATGTTGTATTCTGAACTTAAATCAATATTTGTGATGTTTTGGTTGAATAAATATTTCGGTTGAGAGAGAGAGAGAGAGAGAGAGAAAAGAGGAGGAGGAGGAGGAAGAGGAGCAAGATGTTTATATAATATAGTTCAATTTTCTGCTCCTAGATGGCGGGAGGAACGCGGCGAGCGGCGGGCGGGCGGTGCAGCAGACGATACCATGTCAGTGCCTCAATAACAGAAGTGGAGGGAGGTTATAAAGTTTTCCCGCTCCGGTGTTTATTTTACGTTGCCTTCGCCACGACGCTGATTTTACGGCACTCTCCGCACCCTTTAAGTAAGTGCCAAAGAAGTGGAGGGTTGAATGGCTGTGTGTTGCTGCCAGTTTTCCATTTGTGTTGCTAAATATATATGTGGGGGGGATTTTTTTGTGTGTGTTGCATAATGTTTCTGTTCTGTCCTGACCCATTATGATGCAACCGTATTTTGACACTCATTTTTTTCCTTATATATATATATATATATATATATATATATATATATATATATATATATATATATATATATATATATATATATATATATATATATATATATATGTGTGTGTGTGTGTGTGTGTGTGTGATTATAATAGTCTACCAAGTTTTATTTCTTATGATTTTGTATATTATCTTATTTAGTTTTATTTTACGTCAGATTATTATTTATTTTCACACCCGCGTGCATTATTTTTTTTTCTTTCCCTCGCCACAAGTATGACAATTTCTTAAGACCTTGAAATTCCCCCACACATGTTCAAAATTGTCTGGATGTTCGGTAATTTCTAACACACACACACACACGCGGAAAAATATCAAATCGTGTATGTGTGTGTGTGTGTGTGTTAATGAAAAAGCGCACATACGATCCATACTCTTTGTTTATTTTTTTATTTACTCATTTACAGACTATCGTGTACATGTCACCTGCCGTTTATCTTTTCTCCCTTTCCTTCCAAAATTTCGCTTTACCCGTTTTCTTGTTTGTAGTTTTTTATTATTATTATTATTATTATTATTTTTTTTTTTAGTCTTCAGCGCCACGGTTCCTTAAGCTTTCGATCCTGTCTGTTCAGCTTCACCTCGCCCGTACCTTTCCCTTGCATCTTACCTTTCCTATCCTTCTATTTCTTCCTCCTTTTCCTCCTTATTTTCCCTTCTCGTACCCTTCCTTTTACTCCCTTTACGCCTCCTCTCCTTTCCTTTCCCTCTCGTATCTTAGTTGTCATTTATCTCGTATTATTTTGTTTTCCTCCATTCCTTTACTATTTATTTTCCTCCTCCTTAATCTTCACCTCTAGCTTTTATCTTATCTTTCATCTCCTTTATTTTCCTCCTTTCTTTACTTTCCCTTATTGTATTTTAACTTTCCTTTCCGTCATCTTTTCCTCCTTTCCCATCTTATTTTCCCCTCTTGTATCTACCTTCTGTACTTTTAATTTACCTTTCTTTCATTTTTTCCTCTTTTTCCTTTTTATTTTCACAGTGGACATTTTTTTATTATTTTCTTTTATTTTAGCTTTTCCTTCATTCTTTTTTTTCTGTTGACCTTTACCTCTCCTTGTTATTTCACCTTTTCTCTACTTCCGTTTTCCTCCTTTTCCTTCTCATTTTCCAAGGGCCTCTTCTCTTTCTTTATCTCGTTTTATTTTAGTGTTTTCCTCCATTTCCTCTTCTTTTTCTGTTCCTCCTCCATTTCTTTTTGATTTCCTCCATGTTTCTTATTCTTTTCCGTCCATGTTTTTTTTTATCCTGTTTCTTTTAATGTTCAATGCATCACTATTTTCTCCCCCCTTTCGCCTTCCTTTATCTTGTTTTCTTTTTTTTTTTATCAATTTCCTGTTCCTCTGTCTTCCCTGTAGCTCCTCGTCTTGTTCCTTCAATTTTCTTATAATTTTCTCTCTTTTCTTCCCTTTATCATATACACTTTCCAAGCTTTCTTTTGCCTGTTCCTCTTATTTTCTTTTTGTTTCCCCTTCCATTTCATTTATCGTTTCTCCTGCTCCTCCTTCTGCATCATTAACTCTCTCTCTCTCTCTCTCTCCATGATTTTTCCCTCCTATTCTTTCCTTTAGCTCTTTCTTTCCTTCTTCCACTTTTCATTCCATTCCCCTTCATTCTTATTCTGTTTCTTCTTCTTATCCAAACATTTATTTTGCGTCACGTTCCATTAGGTTGTCTTCTGTGTTCCTTTAGCCTCTCTCTCTCTCTCTCTCTCTCTCTCTCTCTCTCTCTCTCTCTCTCTCTCTCTCTCTCTCTCTCTCTCCATGCTATCCTTATTCTCCTATACTCCTTTTCGTCTTTCCTTCCATCCCCTTTATCTTCCCGTGTCCCTAATTCTTTATCTTTCCCTATCTTCCCTTTTTTTTCTTTTTTTTGTTCATGGGAGTTTCTTGTTCGTTCTTTGATCATTCATTTCTTATTTAACTTTACTTATCACTCTTTTTACCATATCATCCTTTTCCTCTTTTGTTACTTTGCACTTTCCTGTTTCTTTATATATTCCAAGCGTTCGTTTAGCTGTAATAGTTATGATGATTTTTAAAGTTTTCCCTCCACTTCCCTTTATCATTTTGCCCTGCCTTACTTCACATCCGTCTCTTTGGGTCGTATTTTTAAACATTTTGGCACCCAAGTACACATATTTGACAAGGCTTTCGTAGGAGTTTGGGGCATTTCCAGGGCTAGTTTTATGACCCTTCTGGTAGTCTTACCCTTCTTCTGCACCATGAACCTAAAATACCACTCATAAGAACCCGATTGATCTCCCCTTTGGCCCTTGGAAATAGTTGATGTGAGTGGAGGAGGCGTCTAAGAATACCAACCTTTAACTCTTCCCCTTCCCTCCTCCTCCCCTCACCTTGTCCTTCCCTCCTCTTCCCTTCACTCCCCTTACATGTTTCCATTTTTCCTCCCTGTATCTTTACCTCCACTCCCTCTACAGCCCCTCTCCCTCCTCTTTTCTTTTTCCTTTCCTCCATTTCCCATGCTACCCCTCCCCTTCCCTTTTCCTCCCTTCCTGTAAACTTCTTTCCTCTCTCCTCATACCTTTCTCTTTCTTCACCTCATGTATCTTTCCCTCCACTCCCCTCACCTTCCCCTCTCCTCCCCTCTTGTATTCTTCCCTTCACTCCCCTTTCTACCCCTCCCCTTCCCTCCCATCTTATACCCTTCTCTCTACTCCCTTTACCTTGTTCTTCCCTCCCATCTTTTATTTTTCCCTCCACTCCCCTCACATTCCCCTTCCTCCACCCCTGTATTCTTCCCTTCACCCTCATTACACCCCTGTACCGTTTCCTCGCTTCCCCCTCTTGTATCCTTCCCTCCACTCCTATTCCTCCCCCTTCCCCCCTCTTTCCTCTCCCCTTCCCTCGTCCTGTTGTCCCTCGAGGTCTGCCTCTCATCCTCTTGGCCTTTCCGTTCCGTCATGCACAGTCATCGATGCGTAAAATTACAAAATCATCAGTTGCGGAAGTTTTTGCTGAGAGAGAGAGAGAGAGAGAGAGAGAGAGAGAGAGAGAGAGAGAGAGAGGCATCCGTTTTCTTTTCTTATCTTTAGTGTAAGCAATCCCCATTAGTCTGTTGGTAAAAAATGCTTGTATATTAGGGAAGGTAAGGTTGGGTGCATACGCTGTAGCTGCGCGTGGCTGCGGTGCTCATCTCCGTACCGTATTGTTGCCCGAAATTGATAAGGCGTGCTCGACGGTGTAAATTGGTTGAGGTATATTGTTTTAACTTTTATTTAGCGACGCATCTGAATGTTTATACTTCATCAGTGCTTTACTTCTTAATACTTTCTTTTGTGGATAGTTTTTTCGGTACATAATAGATAAAAAAAATAAAAACCTTACCGTATCGCCATTGTTTGTTTGTTCATATTTAAGTTATGCATCGTGACTTATTTCCGGTTTGATTTAGTGCAACAGTTTTAGGTCTTTGTCTGTTAATTGATATATTCGTTGACACAGAGAGAGAGAGAGAGAGAGAGAGAGAGAGAGAGAGAGAGAGAGAGAGAGAGAGAGAGAGAGAGAGAGAGAGAGCGCATATTTGATCCTAAATATAGAGGCGACATCAATCATATCTAGAATCTGCGTTAAGGATAAACTAAACAGCTAAACAAGGAACTTCACTTTTCTCCGCTGCTCTGCGTTCGTGTGAAGGTGTAGGTATGGAGGGCGAATTTTTGCATCGTCACGAACACACCAGAAAGTCATGATGGAGTGCTGGTGTTTGTGGCTTACGAAACTCCGGTGATTATTGAAGGCAAAGCAGAAAAAAAACTTGTTATATTTGTTTTTACTGTATTTCTTTGCTCTTTATCTTGTCCCTCTCCTGTTCCTTTATCTCTCTCTCTATTCCTTCTCGATACTGTTATTAAAGCAAAAGGCAGAAGAAACTTGTTTCACTTGTTTTTACTGTATTTCTTTGCTCTTTATCTTGTCCCTCTCCTGTTCCTTTATCTCTCTCTCTCTATTCCTTCTCGATACTGTTATTAAAGCAAAAGGCAGAAAAAACTTGTTACACTTTTTTACATATATTCCTTTGCTTTCGATCTTCTCCCTCTCCTGTTCCTTTATCGTTGTCTTCGTTTCTTCTTTAGGCTAACAGAACGAGGCTTAAAGTAATACATATTCGTAAAGATACTGTTAAATAAAGTGAAGAATATAATAGAAAAATCAAGGAAACCATTTACTTGTCATATTATCTTACGTCTCCTTCCTGCTTTTCCTTATCATCTTTTATCTTTCACATCACTTCCTCTCGAGACTCTCACGGCTCGAGACTTAAAATAATAAATAAAGAGATACCGATAAAATGAAGAACATAGGGAAGTATACAGAGAAAAGAGAATATCCTAATGATCCTTTTGAGTGTATGAGAAACT
>NW_026111966.1:52500-55000 GCF_024679095.1 Eriocheir sinensis
AGTGAATGTTCTGACTAACTCTTGCATTAGTAAGATGGACAACATTAAAGTGAGCCTCAATAAGAAAGTCCTGCTTCGTAAAACCGCGAGAGAGGAAGCATGCATATCACGGTTACTATAGCGGAGTGAATGTTCTGACTAACTCTTGCATTAGTAAGATGGACGACATACAGTGAGCTTGAGAAGAAAGTCCTGCTCAGCAAAATCGCAAAAGGGTAAAAGTACGGAGATCACAATATCATAAAAAAAAAGTATATAAAAACGTAGCGATTAAAGCTATAGCCACCGCAGCTGCCTTTACGATGATGAAGGTAATTATTTAAAGGTGATAGTTATCCACATCAATATATTACCTCTATCTTTACAGCCCCCCCCACCACCACCCTCATCCCCTGATCACAAAAAAATAAAGCGAAGGTAGATATTCAAGATAAACTGGAATAGAAAAAAAAATCTTCAGTCATTCATATGGAGGAGAAATGACTGTTGGAACGGCACGTACAAGCTTGAGTTCATTCTATTCATTATTTAACATGATCCGTAGTACTGCAGTTTATTGATGCAAAACATATATTAAAGATCAACTAATCGAAAAAAAGCCTTCAACCAATCATGTGAAGGAGAAATGACTGGGAAGCTCACGATCTAGGTTTTTCATTCCTTAACACGAAGCTCGCCATGACGTTGTTCTTTATGGATGCGGAACAAAGATATAGACGTTGTAAGCCTGTCGATTCTGTTATTTATAAGGACAGACGCAGCATGCACCTTTAAACAGCAGCACAGACGTCAGGGTTGCTACGGTAAACACAACCATGAACACACACACACACACACACACACACACACACACACACACACACACACACACACACACACACACACACACACACACACACACACACACACACACACACACACACACACACACACACACACACACACACACACACACACACACACACAGCCACAGGGTCAGTCTGTTGAGCCTTTTCCTTCTCCTTCGCTCCCATTCCCCCGCCCCTTCCCATTTTTTTCAAGAAACTCATTATAACTAAGAACACTTGTGAAATGTTGTGACATTAAACAGACATACAGTGAGTGCAGTGTGTTAGTGGTGCTGGAAGGTAGTGAGAGCTGTGTCGCCAACGCCTCGTCATCGCCGACACGCTCAAGCTCCGAAGGACGCCATCTCGGTTACCCAGCAGCAGGGGAAGGTCAGTTCAGGTGGCAGGCAGTGTGGCAGCCTCGTCACTCAGGTTTGGAGCAAGATGCACGGCACCTTCATCAACGCTTTACACTTGTTCCCAGAAACAGATACAACAACCAACCGGGCAGCACCCACCACCTGTGTCTCGCCGGCCCAGGCTTAGCACCTCCTTACTAAGCCTGGGTACCTGAGTGACCTCCCAGATAATGCCCACCTGCATCCCTCCGGGACCTGTCACCTGAACCCAGCATCCTACCTGAGGATTAACATTTCACTTAACCTCACCGCCCCTTCGTCTCCCCCGGCACCATCACACTGCACTCCACCTCACCCCTCACCCCCGATCACCCCTACCTTCCTAGAGAGAAGTCAGACTCCCGTTTTCTATCCCCCTTTCTTTTGTACTTGTTATCGTTAGTGAAACGTACTCAAAATGTATTTCTAAAATGTAAATTTTCAGCCTGACGGCTGCCGTATTTGAATAAGCCATACATTATTATCATTAATATTATTATTATTATTATTATTATTATTATTATTATTATTATTGTTATCAGTGAACCCTACACTACTTGAGATGTCACTGTTATTATTATTAACACACACACACACACACACACACACACACACACACACACACACGCACACGCACATTGTCTTCCTCTCTCTCACTCTCCCTACTAGCTCCCTTCTTTCTTCCTCCTCCCTTTATCTTATCTTTCTTCCTCCCTCCTCTCATCTCATCCTCCCTCTCTTCTCTCTTCTCCTTCTCCTCCTTTGTCTCTCCTCTATCCCCCCATCCCCCAACACACACAGCCTTCATTCCCCCCCCCCGCCACAACACTGGTGCAAGAGAGAGCAAGAAGCAACAGGCACTCCACACCTTGTTGCTTGACGTGTTTAGCTTTCATCACAGGTATCGGCGCTCACCTTGAAGGACGCCTCGCCTGTCACTCGGGGTTGTCAAGAACGTTCACTCCATTATATCGAGTTGGCGTTTTTATTGATCGTATTGGCGCATCGCCCGCGTCAGAAGGCTTGTCAGGCTTAATACAGTGTCATAAGCCTGATGGTTAGCTTTGATATAGTAAAAGGACGTAGTCTTTTGTCTGTTTGGTTCTTGCGATGTGAAAGGAAAATATACGTATGGGGGTAAATGGATATAGGGAATAGTAACGTTAGTAATTCTTCTTGTGTTTGATTGATTTGGTTCTTCTTGCTACGTGAAAGGAAGATGATAAAATGATGGTGAATATTATATGAAAACTAGTATTGTTAATCGTTTTTCCT
>NW_026111966.1:57500-150000 GCF_024679095.1 Eriocheir sinensis
TTATCTAATTATTTCCACACTACTCCATAACATTTTTCCCATTGACCTACTTTTTTCACTAACCTACTTCCCTTTTTCTACTTACCCATGTTGGAGTTAATTATACATGAGTGATTCTTCTTCTTTTCTTCCGTAACAAAAAAAAGGAAGTTAAGAGAGACAGTCACTCCTTTTTAGAGTTGCATAATGAGTCTTCCTTCATTTGCATACTGTCGGAAATACGGGTTCGTCAAGTCCTTTCCTTCGTTCATAACACAAAGCTAAACAGTATGATGACGCTAGAGGACGGTTTCTATTCACTGTAAGGATGTAATTTATATTTTTGTTTTGTTTTCTTGTTTAATTATTCTTGCAACATTAAAGGAAAAGATGCGTATGGTGGTGACGGCGTATGAAAAAAAGTACTAATGTTAATCTATAAGTGTGTGTGTGGGAGGGTGGGGGAGGGAAGGTGTGTGTGTGTGTGTGTGTGAGAGAGAGAGAGAGAGAGAGAGAGAGAGAGAGAGAGAGAGAGAGAGAGAGAGAGAGAGAGAGAGAGAGAGAGGAAAGGAAAGGAAAGGAAAGCAGGTAGGAGGTGAAGGAAGAAGAAAAAAGAGAAAGAAGGTGAAGAAAAGAAGCGAGAGAGAGAGAGAGAGAGAGAGAGAGAGAGAGAGAGAGAGAGAGAGAGAGAGAGAGAGAGAGAGAGAGAGAGAGATTAAACGTGATTATATAACACAAAAAGATCTGATAAGGGTCCCGCCTTGGCCAAACAACAGGTAATACACGTAATTGGAGCCAAGGCAACACAGATGAACGATATTGTCTACCTGAATGTAGTATTTGTGCGTGTGTGTGTGTGCGTGTGTGTGTGTACCCTAACAAAAGGCAAACAACAAACACCCATAGAGGATTTAATCGTGCTAAGAGGATGTCACGTGACCTTTACTTTTTTTTGTGGTGGTGGTGGTGACGACAGACAGACAGACAGACAGACAGACAGACAGAACCACAAACAAACAGACAGAAAGACACACACATAGACACACAGACAGAGACCGACATACATAAAGACGAACACATCCAAGAAAATAAGGCTGATTGAAAGACACACACACACACACACACACACACACACACACACACACACACACACACACACAGAAGGAAACTCGGAGAAATAACCAGACACATAGAGGCAGGCAGACACGCACACAATACATTGCACAATTTTACAGTTAAGTGAATAAGAGAGAGAGAGAGAGGGGGTTAGTAGCAGCATCTTCCCCCTCCCATAAAGACTGAAATTTGTACATTCTTTCCTTCAGGACTTCTTTGTGTAAGGACAACCCACACACCCCTTCCCTCTCCCCCCCCCCCCTTCACCATCACTCCCCTCACCATTATCTGCCCTGCCCTTCACCCCGTCATCATCATCATAATCATCATCAGTATCATCAGTATCGTAAACCACTTCATATTGGCAGAAATCACCGAGGCATTTTTCTACTACTACTACTACTAAAATATTGCTTTCATAAATACAAAAAAGACTAGTGCATATGTTTTTTTGAGGGGTAGAAGTCGCCTGATGTAATGCCAGTAAATATGAGAGTAAATAAGTCGACGTGAAATAATAAAGGAAGGTGAAATATAGGCAAAAAATATGTGAACGCTCTCAGGTGGAATTACGGCCGCCTGGTTCTTTGGCAATGGCGTGGAAGTGAAGTCGTTCTCGAGACACACGACGGCCTTGAACGACCCAGAAAAGAGGATTGGATTCTTTTGTACGACCCGATGCAATGGGGACGTATTGTTGTTATTGTTATTGTTATTATTTCAGTCATTTATTCACTACTACTACTACTACTACTACTACTACTACTACTACTACTACTACTACTACTGATACTACTTACCTTCTCACCTGTGGCTCCAAACTCATAATTCACCTGCTTGAGTATATTATATCAGGTGACTTGTACCATAAAATTATATCCAGTTTTTTTTATTATAGTTATGAAGGCAATTTGTTAGTTTGTAGTAGTAGTAGTAGTAGTAGTAGTAGTAGTAGTAGTAGAAGGAGGAGGAGGAGGAGGAGGAAGAGGAAATGGTAGAGAAAGAAGAGGAGTGAATTCAGTGAGTCTATGCAGAGAAAACCTGTTTCTTCCAAAGTTTAGGAAGTGAAAGTGACTGACTGCAGGAGAGAGAGAGAGAGAGAGAGAGAGAGAGAGAGAGAGAGAGAGAGAGAGAGAGAGAGAGAGAGAGAGAGAGAGAGAGAGAGAGAGAGAGAGAGAGAGAGAGAGAGAGAGAGAGAGAGAGAGAGAGAGAACTTATATAATGCTCCAATCTACCAAATAAAAGGGGGAAAAAAAAGAGAATGAAGCTCAAATATGATACTTTCCGTCGAGAGAGAGAGAGAGAGAGAGAGAGAGAGAGAGAGAGAGAGAGAGAGAGAGAGAGAGGAGAGGGGTGCTCCTTCAATTCTTCACGTGACGTCAGAAGTGAACGTAAAGTGATCCGCCGCGCAGACAGGAACCTCCGGGGCGGAAGCTGTGTTTTGGGAGCCCCTTTTTGTGTCCTCTTCCTCCTCCTCCTCCTCCTCCTCCCCCTCTTCACTCCTCTATTTATAAACTCTTCCTCCTCATCATCAGCATCTTCCACATCCATCGTCCACATCCTCTTTTTTTTTCTCTATTTTCGTTTTCCTTTGTTTTCTTTCTACTTTTTACCATTCTCCTCCTCCTCATTGCCTCACTTTCTCCTTGTTTTCTTCTTGTTTTTGTTCTTTTCTTGTTCTTGTTTTCTTCTTTTTCTTTTTCTTCTTCTTCTTCTTCTTCTTCTTCTTCTTCTTCTTCGTAACGCTGTTGTCCATGATATCTTGTTGCATTTTCTTCTTCTTTTTTTTATTCCTTCGTCCTCGTCTTTGTCACCGTCTCTCTCTCTCTCTCTCTCTCTCTCTCTCTCATTTTTTGGCTCATCAACAAGAAAAAATCAATTCCTGTGAACAAAAGAAAATCGTGATCAGAGAGAGAGAGAGAGAGAGAGAGAGAGAGAGAGAGAGAGAGAGAGAGAGAGAGAGAGAGAGAGAGAGAGAGAGAGAGAGAGAGAGAATATTAAAGAAATGGAATAATTGTAAAGAAAAATTGGATGATTGCCTTCGAAATTTACTGATAACTTAATGATTCTCTCTCTCTCTCTCTCTCTCTCTCTCTCTCTCTCTCTCTCTATCTCTCTCTCTCTCACTCTCTCTCTCTCTCTCTGTCTCTCTCTCTCTCTCTCTCGAGGAAGAGATCTTCGAGAAAATTGTTAGAATTAAAACGACCTTGGCACTCCCTTGAGAGAGAGAGAGAGAGAGAGAGAGAGAGAGAGAGAGAGAGAGAGAGAGAGAGAGAGAGAGAGAGAGAGAGAGAGAGAGAGAGAGAGAGAGAATTGTGGAAGTATTCTTAGGATAATGTTCCTTATTTTTTGCTCAGTGAATTGCTAGCGTGTGTGTGTGTGTGTGTGTGTGTGTGTGTGTGAAAATGATTCTTAGATATATTCATGATTGGGAATAGATCTTCTTCTTCTTCTTCTTCTTGGCATTATTATTATTATTATTATTATTATTATTATTATTATTATTATTATTATTATTATTATTATTATTATTATTATTATTATTATTATTATTATTATTATTATTATTATTATCATTATTATTACTATTCTTCTTCTTCTTCTTCTTCTTCTTCTTCTTCTTCTTCTTATTATTATTATTATTATTATTATTATTATTATTATTATTATTATTATCATTATTATTATTATTATTATTATTATTATTATTATTATTATTATTATTATTATTATTATTATTATTATTATTATTATTATTATTATTATTATTATTATTATCCTTCTTATCATCATCATCATCATCATCATCATCGGCAGCGGGTCATTTTTTCCTTCAAGGTTATCACGAGAAATCAATGACACAATTCATCGTTAGGTTGTTTGTGAGTGACTGACTGTTCAATACCGTGTGTGTGTGTGTGTGTGTGTGTGTGTGTGTGTGTGTGTGTGTCACGGGACCATTGTAAAATTCACGAGGCGTATTGTTAAGAATGTTTGTCATTTTACAGTTCAAGTTCTGCTCAGACGGCTGCTCACTCAACCCCAGACACATAGATAAAAATAAATTGATCATTGTGTCTCGTAAAGGGCGAAGAAATGCTTAAAATCGGCGTTGGAATACGTTAAACGATCGAAAATTGAAATATGTTATAAAATGGGGCTCCAGTGCTGTTTAATAAGGCACGTACGGCTGCTCACTCAACCCCAGACACATAAATAAAAATAAATTGATCATTGTGTCTCGTTAAGGGCGGAGAAATGCTTAAAATCGGCGTTGAAATACGTTAAATTACCGAAAATTGAAATATGTTGTAAAATGAGGTTCCAGTGCTGTTTAATAAGTTACGTACAGCTGCTCACTCAACCCCAGACACATAAATAAAAATAAGTTGATCATTGTGTCTCGTTAAGGGCGGAGTAATGCTTAAAATCGGCGTTGGAATACGTTAAATTATCGAAAATTGAAATATGTTATAAAATGGGGTTCCAATGGTGTTTAATAAGGTACAGTAATGTTCGTAAATGCTTTCTATTTGGTACTAACACTTTCGCCTCTCACAACATATATATCCAAAGCCCAATAAGGAGATTAGTCGGGTTCTCATAAGTGTCTTTCACATCATGGTGCAGAAGCCTTGTCAAACTATCGCCAGGCTTATAAAACTACCCATGGAAAAACCCACTGATAACCTCGACAAAAGCCTTATCCAATGTGAGTGTGTAAGGGTCGTATTTTAAAACATTTCGTCGCCCAAGTTCACATATTTGACATGGCTTTCGTAGGAGCTGTAGGCCTTTCCAGGGGTAGTTTTATGACCCTGGTGGTAGTTTGACCCTTCTGTGCCATGAACCTTAAAAAACACTCATGATAAACAGATTGATCCCCTCTTTGACCTTTAGAAATAGTTGATGTGAGAAGCGATGGTGTCTTAAAATACGGCCCTAAGCCCCGAAATGTCTGAGAATATGGGATTTAACCCGTCCGCTACGATTGGCACAGATTTGGCTCTCATTGGTAGCCTGTTAACACATACTCTGAGGACCTTCTCTGCATCTGTGGTGGTGAATGGAGTGTTTCCCATGTGGTATTGGTGTGCTGGATATTCCCTCCAAATGTACATGACTTTAAATTTTCTTTATTGAATTGTAGCAGCCACGTTTTGTTCTATTCTTGTAGCTTGGTGAGGTCTTCTGGTAGGAAATCCGCAGTCGAGGGGTTAAAACGAGTACCTGAAGTGAAAGTTGCCTCTGTGGTTCCTAAATGTTAAATGAAGCCTTGCAGAACTTCTCGTGCATTTTTTAGAGAATTAATAGCAAAAAAACGTAGCCATAAAATTAGTGTGTTAATAATTTATGTCGGAGTGTTGAAATTCTCCCGAAGTTATGTGGCAACCTTGAAATAGCGGAATGTGATTTACTCCTTTGTTACATGCACTACGCACGCATGTCTATCTGTTGTTCATGGCGGTAATTGTTAATGAATCACCTGAACGAGGCAGGTATTTTGACAGCAATGTAATGACGGTACTTTAAATGATTACTTATGAGGTGCAAAGAAACGGGTGGATCTACTACTACTACTAATAATAATAACAAGAATAAGAATAAGAATAAAAATACGAAGAGGAGGAAGAAAAAGAAGAAGAAGAAGAAGGAGGAGGAAAAGGAAAAGAAGAAGAAGCGAAAAAGAAGAAGAAGAGGAAGAAGAAGAAGGAGAAAAGTAGAAGAAAAAGAAAGAATGGAAAAGAAAGAAAAGAAGAAGAAAAAAAAATGAAAATGAAGAACAAGGAGTAAAAATATCAATAATAATAATAATAATAATAATAATAATAATAATAATAATAATAATAATAATAATAATAATAAAGATCAAAATAAGCACCACACCAGATTTTGTCCGTCCGTTAGTCAGTCCGTCAGTTCGTCAGTCAGTGAGTCAGTCATATCCTGTTAGTAACCTTTGCACCAAACTTACCAACCATCACGTGTCTCCCTAAGCTCGTAAGATGACTGACTAATGCCCAACCTCTCATCCGGTGCCCAACTCACGTGATTCACTCTTCTCCTAATGTACTGGTCACCATGCCTACCACTCACGAGGGATGGTAGAGGAGGTTCATTGTGGAGAAATGTGAAGGGATTATTGGTTAACATTGGTCTTGGACACCTCACCAACCGAATTTGACCTCTCCTTTGGCCTCTCCTGTTTTCTGTTGTCGGAGCAGCACCTGGTGGGGTTTTTTGATGCTTTTTTGTTTTTGTTTTTTCCCCTTCTTCTTCTACTTCTTCTTTTCTTCTTCTTTTTCTTCTTCATAATCTTCTTCTTCTTCTTCTTCTTCTTCTTCTTCTTCTTCTTCTTCTTCTTCTTCTTCTTCATAATCATTTTCTTATTCCTCTTCTTTTCTTTTTCTTCTTCTTCATAATCTTTTTCTTTTTCCTTTCGATGTAAAACAAAAATAATAATAATAACGCTCATATCTCGTGTCCTACCTTACGACATACTCTTCTATTGCCATAAATGTCCTTTACTAACCTTCAAACCTCTTGGAAAATGGTTGCCTTGATGAAAATGCTACACTACTAAATACATAAGCTAACCCAACCTCATTAGCATTCCCAGACGCTTCCGCCTCTCACATCAACTATTTCCAAAAACCGAAAATTAAAGTGTTCCTGTTCTCATTTGTATGTGTTTTCTCACGTTTACTTTGTAGATGCTTTGTCAAACCACCACCAGGGTCATAAAACTAACCCTGGAAATGCCTGCAACTCCCACGAAAGACTTGGCAAATGTGTGTCATAAAACTACCCCTGGAAATGCCTTCAACTCCCACGAAAGACTTGGCAAATGTGTGTGCTTGGGCGGCAAAATGTTTAATGTACGCGCAAACAAACTATGAATATGAAAACACAGACGATACTAAAACAATGCCTCAATACCGAAGCTGAAACACGGCGTCGTATTACAAGACATATTGCCGCCCAAGAACACATATTTGACAAGGCTTTCGTAGGAGTTGTGGGCATTTCCAGGGGTAGTTTTATGACCCTGGTGGTAGTGTGAGTCTTCTTCTGTACCTTGAACCTGAAAAAACACTCATTAGAACACGACTGACCCCCTCTTTGACCTTTAGAAATAGCTGATGTGAAAACCCAAAGTGTCTTATAATACCAGCCTCCCTCTCTCAGTATTATAAAGCATTGTATCAGTATTACGAGCTGGTGTTTCAATATTGAGGTAGTGTTTGAGTATACTTAGAAGTGAGTTTTATTATTAAGAGTCAGTGTTACAGTTTTAGAATTTGAGTTTCAGTATTAAGAGGTTGTGTTTCAATGTTAAGAGGCAGTGTTTCAGCTTTGAGAGGTAGTGCTTTAGTATTGGTTCGAGTGTTAAGAGGCAGTGTTTCAGTTTATAGAGGTGGTGCTTCAGTATTAGTTTCAGTACGAAGAGGCAATATTTCAATTTTCAGAGGTAGTGCTTCAGTATTTGTTTCAGTACGAAGAGGCAATATTTCAATTTTCAGAGGTAGTGCTTCAGTATTAGTTTCAGTACGAAGAGGCAATATTTCAATTTTCAGAGGTAGTGCTTCAGTATTAGTTTCAGTACGAAGAGGCAATATTTCAATTTTCAGAGGTAGTGCTTCAGTATTAGTTTCAGTACGAAGAGGCATTGTTTCAGTATTTCAAGGCAGTGTTTCATTATTAAGAGACTAACACACTAAAGAAATATTAATAAAGGCGCAGCATGGAACATAAATCAGGTACTCCACCCCGATGAGAAATGAAAGACAAAATATCGAGCGAGCAAGAGAAAATTCTTGTACGAAACTAGTTTATTGTTTATTTTCTTCACGAACAAACTCGAAGTTGTAGTATTTTCCCCTCCCCTCTCTCCTCCTCTCCTCTACCTTTTAACATACAAAGAGGCAAAAGGAAAGATATCGAACGAGAGAAAAAGAAAAGAAAATATGAAGTGAAGATAAATTTCACCACTTTAAGACACTTCATTATCTCCAGCACGACGTTACGGTGTCACGACACCAACGCCCGGGCTGTAACGAACGTAAGACACAAAGGTAAGATAAAATCCGTCACGAGAAAAAGAAAATGGCCTCAGGGCTCCATTCAGTGGTAGGAGCTGAAATCTGGCACGTGCTGCAAGGAAGAAAAGATCTGACTATAGACACTGAAGTGAGCCCACGGGAGGATGGCCGCTCGTCAGCCTCCGCCTCACACTGAAGGAGCAATCTACCCCCACTGCGCGAGGAAGGTTTGGACCGTGTCGCGGAGCCGCCTCTTGCAGGCCCGCAGCATCCATCTTGCCGGAGAGGAACCGCTCCCTCCAGCCGCGGCCTTCCCGCAGCACCAGGATGTGGAGCTGGCGGTGCCCCTCCCTGAACCACACGGGCACGACCCAGTCCTCCAGGGTGACGGTGAAGGACACCTGGGCAGAGCGGCACCTCCTTCGGCGGCCAGGCAGACGCCCTCAGCCATCTTGCACAGCCCCTGGCACTCTCCCAGACGTGGATGCCGGCAGCGCCCGTGGAGGCCCCCATGCCGTTCGCCGAAGAGACGACTGGGGCACTCGTGACATCGCCGACGACGACGCGGGACTTGGCGGCAGCGTAGAGCCACGCAGCAGGCCGCGGTGAGGAGGAAGGCGGCGGCCAGGCACGAGAATCTTTGGAAAGATGCATATACCCACTCAGTACAGCGTCAACTCATACAACACAGATCTACCCTACCACCGCCTCGCCCCCACGCTAGCAATATAGAAGCAACAGAAGAGCTGGCTGGCCAAGGATAAGATTCAGGCCATTGTTGTTCGAGTTATGTGAATTCAGATCACCGCCATTTATTATCCTTATTTATTTCACGATTTCGTACGGAACCCCTAAAGCTGTGTGTGTCAGTCCCTGGCCCCTTTATTGATGGTGTGATGTGACGCCTCCACGGTGTCTGCGGAACCCAAGTACTCCACGGAGACCTGGTTGGGAATCACCGCCTTGCTAAACTCTTTGGCTGCAGTGCCTCGCAACGCTCGCGGCGGCGCACAGGAAGCCAACCTTTAAATTGTTCATCCTGTGGTAGATAAGGCACGTTTGTTGCTGCCACCCACCACGACTCATTACTTTGGCGCCGCGCGTGTGTGTGTGTGTGTGTGTGTGTGTGTGTGTAATGGCGTTCGTGCTCACACCTGGTTATTTATTATTAATTCATGGAACGGTGTTTGTCGCTTAATGAGTTCAGGATAACTATTTATGCATAGGTTTAACTATGTTTTTTTTTCTTCTTTTAAATCATAATGTTGATTTAACCTTTTATTCCCATTTTTTTTTTTTTTTTATTATTTTTTGTTACATATTTATTTTATTCAATGTCTTCAAAACCACACTTTCTTTCACGACGCACATTACTACTACCACCACCACACCTACTACTACTACTACTACTACTACTACTACTACTACTACTACTGTTGCTGCCTACTATTACTTCTACTTCGCTATGATTATTTGTATACTTCTCCCTCGCCTCGCATCAGTGTATTAAGAGAAAGTGAAACTGCCCAGCAAACAGAGAGCTACGCCACGTTTTCTCCCGCGTGTGTTTGCTCGTTTGTTTACCGTTGCATGAAGTGTTTTGTGGGACTTGTCTTCGATTGTTCCACGGCGCGCTGGTTCCTGGCCCTTCTATTGATTGTGTGATGTAACGCCGTGTGTGTGTGTGTGTGTGTGTGTGTGTGTGTGTGTGTGTGTGTGAAGGAATTATCAGAAGTATGTCATATTTGTCATTGATTGTATCGTGTGTGTGTGTGTGTGTGTGTGTGTGTGTGAAGGAATTATCAGAAGTATGTCAAATTTGTCAAAGCTTGTATCGTGTGTGTGTGTGTGTGTGTGTGTGTGTGTGTGTGTGTGTGTGTGTGTGTGTGTGTGTGCGAAGGAAGGGAGGAAGGAAAGAAAGAATTCACATAAACTGAGTGTCATGAAGTAATGCCATGTTTTTATCACTATGTGTGTGTGTGTGTGTGTGTGTGTGTGTGTGTGTGTGTGTGTGTGTGTGTGTGTGTGTATTTGCGGAACCTGAAGTCGAGCTGGACTGCACATTTTCTCTTTACATAAATGACGGAGAGAGAGAGAGAGAGAGAGAGAGAGAGAGAGAGAGAGAGAGAGAGAGAGAGAGAGAGAGAGAGAGAGAGAGAGAGAGAGAGAGAGAACCCACTCACTTCCTCTCAGATAATTGATAATGGCATGTTTTTTATCACTGTGTGTGTGTGTGTGTGTGTGTGTGTGTGTGTGTGTGTGTGTGTGAAATCCAACCCGTGACAGTATAATCGTAAGTGACTCGTAACATTAACCCTTGCGTTGTAAGCTCATGCGAAAGTTTGATCTATCATTGTGTGCTTCGTTGCAAATCTTTCTCTCCATAACGAATTTCCGGAAGCACAACGCGACTACTGAAACTAATCCTTCTCAACACTCTTCTCTACTTTATTTTATCGGAGGAGTGCTAGCGGGCTTTTTTTTTCGTGTGTGTGTGTGTGTGTGTGTGTGTGTGTGTGTGTGTGTGTGTGTGTTTATTTTTGTCTTGACCTGCTTCCTTAGACTCAGCTCCTTGTTCCTCTTCAACCTGTCACATCTCTTTTTCTCTCCCTTTTCTCTCCTTTCTTTCTCCCTTCTATTCGCCACTTTTTCTGCCATGATCTCTTTCTCTCTCTCCCTTGTCTCCTCTTCCTTTCTCCTGCCGACTCAACTGTAAAGAAAAAAAAAAAAAAAGAACAGTACTGTCATAGATCGTTTACGTATACATTGTCATTCCCGCTTACAATAAAAAACTCAAAATCACGTTCTATATTACATTGCACAAAAGCGAAATCACGTGATGGGAAAGTTTTATCAATTTAGAAGAGAGTACGTTACGCTGACATCTGGTGGCGGTGGCTGGAAACTGTCAGATGTTGCATTTCCCCACATTTAAATTTAAAGTAGGAAATTACTGGCTAAAAAGCTTCCAACATGCAGCGGGGAGGGGAGGAAGTTGTTTGTTAATGTATTCTAATAAGTTGCGTGCTCACAAATGTATGAAAACTCCTCGCTGTTAAGATACGCTGAAAATTTTAATAGCGAAGTCATGAATTTAATATTATATCATATGAATGCAAGGATTTCCATACACGTCTCATTACTTTGCTTGAAGGGAACGTGCTGGAAAAAGAACTGGTTAGGGAATAAATAGGTAACGAAGGGGACGCACGCTATAACTGCGCGTGGCCTCGGTGCTCATCTCCGTAGCCTTTGAGCCTGTAGTAAGATCCCTTTAGTCCGGGGCATAAGACCAGTGGGACATCAATGTGATATCCCAAAAGGTTAAGGAAGGCAAGGCTATAAATTACACATACATACATACATACATCTATAAATCATACATACATACATCTATATTTTTCTACAGTAAAGGGTGAAGCTCAAGGGCAAAAAAAATAATTGAGAAGAAAAAAATAAAGCCCTCTAATCGCTGCCCCTGTGAAGTACATAGAACAAAATTATCGTACTTGCACTTTGCATAAGGACCAGTGTTGAAATACAGCGTGCGAGTATTGAGTTACATAAATCCTACGTAGGTGAGAAGGTCCTTGCCCGCCCCGTGACGTGTGCAAAGGCCGCCGTGACGCAGGGGCGGGAAGGGACGGACGCAGGGACGGGGAAGAGGGCGCTGATAATCTCCCCCGTCATACAGTGTCTCATATTTCATTGTTTTTCTGATCGTGGAATAAAGAATACACACCACTAACTATCGTGTACGTCAGTCTCCCCTAGGCATGCTCTACCACCTCGTTAATAATGAATAAACGAGAGTAATTTACCTTTATCACGACAGGAGGAAGGTGGGGGTCGTAGGGAGAAGGAAAGGAAGGAGAGAGCAGGGAGGGAGAACACGTTGCGAGGAAGTTGAATTGGTAGGAGAAAGAAGGAAGAAAGAGATAGCAATAGGAAGAAACTGTGAGGCGGCAGGAGAAAGGGAGAGAGAGAAAGAGATTACGACAGAAGAAGTGGTGGGTCGGAGGGAGAAAGGAAGAAGAGAGAAGGGAGAGAGAAAGAGATACAAGTTACGAAGAGAGAAAGAGAGCAATAGGAAGAATTTGTGAGGCGGCAGGAGAACGGGAGAGAGAGAAAGAGATCACAACAGAAGAAGTAGTGGGTCGGAGAGAGAAAGGAAGAAGAGAGAAGGGAGAGAAATACAATTTACGCCCACCGTGACGCGAGGACGGAAAGGAACAGACGGACGGACGAAGGAAAGGGCGGTGCTGGGACGAAGGAGAGAGAGAGAAGGAAATGAAAGAGAACCGTGTCATGATAATCTCCCCCGTCATACAGTGTCTCTCATATTTCATTTTTTTTCTTTTCGTGCAACTAAGAACGCACACCACAAACTATCGTGTACGTCAGTCTCCCCTAGTCATGCTCTTGCTAATGGTCCACCTCTGCAAGCTCGTTGATAATGAGGCTAAACGAGACTAATTCATCTTCATCACGACAGGAAGAAGTTGTGTGTCGGAGGAAGAAAGGAAGGAGAAACAAAGGGGGGAGAGAGCACGTTGAGAGGAAGTTGAGTTGGTGGGAGAAAGGAAGGAGAGAGAGAGAGATAACGACAGGGAAAAGTTGTGAGGCGGAGGGAGAGAAAGGTAGAAGAGTGAAGGGAGAGAGAGGTCCTAAGGTCATAATAGGAAAAAAAATGCGAGTCGGAGAGAGCAGGGAAGGAGAGATAGATATACACAAGAGGAAGAAGTTGAGTCGAAAGAAGAGAGAAGGGAGAGAAAGAGAAAGAGATGACAGGAGGAAACTGCGAACTGGAGGGAGAAGGGTAAAGAGAAAGGAGAGAGAGAAAGAGAGAATGTCTGGAAGAAGAGAAAGAGAGAGAAAGAAAGAGATAATGACATGGAGAAGAGAGAAAGGGAGGGAAGAAAGTTAGGAAGACGAAAGCTTACGTATACGGTGTGTGTGTGTGTGTGTGTGTGACCTCGCTCTTTGCCACACCGGACTGACTCGCTCGCTTGCTCGGTGCCTCGGACTCTTGGCTCTCGCGTCGGTCAGTGTACTTCAGACCGCGTTGAGGGTAGGGTGTGCGGTTCCTCGGCTCCCACGGCACTATTGGTTGGTCGTGGTGTCAGTGCGTTACGGGAGTGCTCGTGGAAAGGTTATAGACAGCGCCGGACCATGGAACGTCGTGTGTCTTGTGTTAAGCTGAAACTGTGAAATCGCGTATTGGGTGTTGTTGATTGACGTATAGATAATTTACTGGCTCTGGTGACTTGGGAAATGCGACGAATTGAAGTGCCTGTAGGTTAGGTTAGGTTAGGTTAGTTTGTGTGTGATGAGAAGCAATGGCATATAATTCATACTGCGCGTTACCATAGAGCGGTTTATAGAGATGGAAAGTGAAATCGTGTGTAGCGTGTCCTTAAGTAATGTCGATTGGCGTGTGTAGAGATTAGTGGTTATGGTGACTTGGGAAATGTGACGAGTTGATGAGTGTGTGTGTGGTGACGAGCAGTGCCAGTGATGAGCGGCCTTGGTGAGGGACGTTATGAAATGCGAGGCGTAGGTTACGTTATGGGGAAGGGAGAACTTTACTTTTTTTGTGGATTTACTGAATGGTGTAAACAAGGATGGGATGGTTCAAAGCCGTTAGTGGTTAGTGATGGTGGTGGATATTGTGAAAAACGCTGCGTATTTTAGTGAACGTTATTTTTTGTGATGGATTTGGGGAACGTTATAAAAATGGCAGGTTTCGAGCCGTTAGTGGTTTTAGTGGAAGTGGATGGTGGTGGATATTGTCGAAAGCGATGCGTGTGTTTGGTTCTAAGGATTAACTTATTATAGAGAGGAACGTTTGGACAATTTACCGTTTCACCCAACCAACGATTTCCTGACGTGGTTCATGTATTTCTGGTGATAGATTTAGTGGAAATGGATGGGGTTGGATATTGTCGAAAGCGATGCGTATGTTTGGTTCTAAGGATTAACTTATTAAAGAGAGGAACGTTTTGTGATGGATTTAGTGAATGTTATAGAAAGGATGGGATGGTTTAGACCCGTTAGTAGTTAGTGAAAGTGGATGATGGTGGATATTATGTAAAGCGTTGCGTATATTATGAAGTTCTAAGGATTAATCATCGCATTATAGTGACATTTATAGTGAATGTTGTTGAGTGTGATGTAAGATTTAAGGGCGGAAGTGATCGTATGGTGAAGATTGTGATGGTGGAAGTAATGGTCGTGATGGTAATGGTGGATATTGTGATGTTATAAGGATTGACGTTTTATGAAGATTATAGTGAGGATCGTAGTGTGTGATGTATGATTTAAGGAGGTATAGTGATCGTATAGTGAAGATTGTGATGGTGGAAGTAAATGTCGTGATGGTAATGGTGGATATTGTGATGTTATAAGGATTGACGCATTATGAAGATTATAGTGAGGATCGTAAAGTGTGATGTATGATTTAATAAGGAGGTATAGTGATCGTTTAGTGACGGTGACAGAAGAAATAATCGTGGTGGTTATGGTGAATACTGTGAATTCCACTTCGATTGTTCAGTTCGAAGGATCAGCGCATTATGGTGAGGGTGACTATCTTTGTTCTTTTGTGGTATTGTTGCGATATATTGGTGGTTTGGTAGTGGAGGTTGTGGGGAGAGGTGGAATCTGACAACGGCGGCGGCGGCGGTGGTGGTGGTGAGGCGCGGTGATGAAATATGGAGAGAAACAGCGACCTTCGTTACCAAGAAAGGGAGATGGGAAGGAAGAGAGGAAAAAGAAGGGAGAGAAAGAGGGACGGAGGAGAGGAGAGAGAAAGAGGGAAGGAAGGAAGGAAGGAGGGAACTAAGAAATGCATGATGGGAAGATTAAAGGAAGGGGGCGAAGGAAGAAAGGAAAGAAATATGGAAGTAGGGAAGGAGAGAAGAAAGGAACTAAGAAGGGAATGAAAGGGAGAAAGATTGGAGGAAGGGATGAAGGAAGAAAGAAAGAATGGAAAGAAAAGGAGGGAAGGGAGGAAGAAAAAAAAGGAATGAAAAAGAGATAGATAGAACTAAGAAGGAAGGAAGGAAGGGAGGAAAGAAAGGAAGGAATGATAGAAAGATTTAAGGAAGTAGAGAAGAAAGGAATAAGAGAGATAAAGAACTAAGAAATGAATGAAAAGGGTGGAAGAAAAAGGAGTAAGGAAGGAAGGGAAGAGAGTGAATATTCCCATTGAAGAAAAAGGTAGGAAAGGAAGGAAGGAAGTGAAGGTTACCGTTGTTATGCATTTCTGATTCCAGTGACATTTCGAACATACTGAAGCTGTACCGAAGCCTTGAACTTGATCTTTACTGTAGCTGCTAAAAAAAGAACACCCTCCCTTCAAGTAGTGTCACAGTAGTACTTAAGTGACCGGCCTTCTCGAGAGTTACAATGAGGCTTTTGTTATCCACTACGGGCCTTTGAACGTTTGCAGGCCTTTTCGTTTTTTTTTTTATTATTATTCCTTAACTGCCTCCTGCCCTTAAGAAAATAGCAAAACGAGTGATCAATGTAGAGGAGTAGAACTGATTCGTAGAAGTGTATATTTTTTTCTCCCGTAAACGCAAAGGGATATCATAAAGATCCTAAGGTCGGTATTCTAAGACACCTTCGCTTCTCACAGCAACTATTTCTAAAGGTCAAAGAGGGGATCAGTCGCGTTCTAATGAGTGTTTCTTTAGGTTCATGGTACAGGAGAAAGGTCAGACTACCACCAGGGCCATAAAACTACTACTGGAAATGCCCAAAACTCCTACGAAAGCCTTGTCAAATATGTGAACTTGGGCGACGAAATGTTTTAAAATACGACCCTTACACTCACACGATAAGGCTTTCATAGAGGTTAAGGGTATGTCCATGGGTCGTTTCATGAGCCTAGTATTAGTTTGACAAGGTTACTGCACCAGGTATTTCCATGGGTCGTTTCATAAGCCTAGTATTAGTTTGACAAGGTTACTGCACCAGGTATGTCCATGGGTCGTTTCATGAGTCTAGTATTAGTTTGACAAGGCTTCTGCACAATGAACACAAAAAGCCCCCTTTGAGTGTCTGTGAATACGTGACATAAGTATTCCACCCCAAACAATTTATCGACTTTCCTTCGTGTCCCGCTGTGTTGATTGGTCACTTCGAGGTTCGGGCGACGCAAATATTGACACCGTAACTTGTAGCGGCGCGGGAGAGTAGGTCAAATGCGTCGAGGGCGAGGCAGGGATAACTTGGGTATTGATCAAGGGGATCGCACGTTAAATTTAGAGTCCCTGATTTATTGGTCTTGGGAGGTGCGTGGGAATGTTACCTATGCGAGAGAGAGAGAGAGAGAGAGAGAGAGAGAGAGAGAGAGAGAGAGAGAGAGAGAGAGAGAGAGAGAGAGAGAGAGAGAGAGAGTATTACCTAACAAATAAAAAAATGACTTCTGTTGCAATTTTCAAAGTTAAAGTAATGTCTCACCAAATAAAGCGGATGTAACAATGAGAGAGAGAGAGAGAGAGAGAGAGAGAGAGAGAGAGAGAGAGAGAGAGAGAGAGAGAGAGAGAGAGAGAGAGAGAGAGAGAATAATAGTTACATATATAAAAGTAAGAATTTTAGCCAGTACTTGACGTTTTTAGCTTATTCTGCAGAGAGAGAGAGAGAGAGAGAGAGAGAGAGAGAGAGAGAGAGAGAGAGAGAGAGAGAGAGAGAGAGAGAGAGAGAGAGCACTGTGTTATAATTAGCCAGATACTGCAAGGAGCCAAGCAGTCAGTCACCTTCTAAAGAAAATCTTCCACGCTGATTATGACACGTTTCATACTCATAGTCGCTCTTCATCACTATCACCCTCACCATCACCATCACTATCACCTTCCCCATCGCTGCCATTATCATCATCGCCTTGTCTCGCTCTGTATCTCTGTATAAATATTTATTTCTCCTCTTTCTCCTCCTTTCTTAGTATTTATGTATTCTGAGATATGCAGATTAAAGCCCCAAATACACTGCCGAATTTTGGCTCACGAATTTGCGCGAATATGCAAGTCATCCTGTGTCGCGAACAAGTTCGGCATCTTTCTTGCCTGTTCTTGGCCGTTCGGGGACATGTCTGCGTCCACCACGCGACTTTTGACAGTTGGTCACGACCGCCACGAAAGTTTCATGTTGCATGAAAAATTCGCGGCCGTTCGCCGAATGTGCACGAATGCAAAATGGACGCCAAATTGTCGCCGAAATATCGCCGACATGTCGCAGACAATTCGGCGTCCGATTCGCGGTGTTCGGCGAATTGTCGCCGATTTTTGACCGTTGAAATTTAAATTTTAATGGCAAATTCTCTCTCTCTCTCTCTCTCTCTCTCTCTCTATATATATATATATATATATATATATATATATATATATATATATATATATATATATATATATATATATATATACGGAATAAAATAATACTATAATAATAAATAGTAAACAAGAAAATATGAAAAACAAGAAGAATCATGAATATATAAAATAGATATGGAACTAACATTTTCATTTATTTCATAATTAGTTTACTATTTATTACTTTATTTATTTCTTATATCATTATTCTGCCATTATTTAACCTTTGTTTCATTTTCAGTTATTTAGATTTATTTCTTCTTTCAGTTACTGGTTTGTTTACTGATATTACGTAAACATTCATTCATTCTTAAATATTTGTAGGAGGGCAAAACGAAAACAAGTCACATTTATACATTTTATTACACATACTATCATACATATTACCACACATATTATCACACACGGTATTTACTCGCCCACAGTTCTGCCCTGCCAGGCCACTGCTCCCCGGGTGTTGTGGTAGTTCATGAGGTAGGCGCGGATTCCCGAGCTTTTATATGCCACATGGGCATCATATGATCAGCTGTCAGAAATCTTGGCACTGTCGGAGAATTGTCCCCAACATGTCGCCGACACTTCGGGGACATGCGAAGACAATTCGGAGACTTGTCGCCAGTTATTCCGCGACAAAAAACCGTGAAAATTTCAGATTTTGAGCTCGGCGACATGGACGCCGAATAGTCGGCGACATGTCTCCGAACTGTCCCCGAATTGTCTTGAGCATTCGCCGACATGTCGCCGAATGGGCACGAACTGTGAGAATCTTGGTCATGTCGGCGAACCGGTCGCCGAATTTTTTCACGAACTGATTCGGCGTCAAGTTCGTGGCCAAAATTCGGCAGTGTATTTGGGGCTTAAGGGCTATGCTGAGTTCACACATTCACGGTTTGTGGTCACGGTGCCCTCCCGACACGGAACAATGGTGAATCGGCAGTGTATCCGTGACTAACCTTGAAGTACCTTGGATTTCCGGCGCGGCATCGTAACCCCGCCGTGGAAAACCTTGGACGTCGGCAGTGTCTCACGATCATTTTGGTACGAGCAAAATGATCGTGGCTCACCACGACAACTGTCAAATGCCGTGACTATCCGGGATGGCATCGGGAAGGGTCCGGGCTAGCACCTGGAGTCCGTCAGGAACATCGGTAAGCCATCGCAAATAACCGTGACATTCCACCGCTCAGCCACGGTGCGCTGCGGACGCCTACCGACCCCATAAAGCTGTCGGGACGCTGCCGGGCTGGGCCAGTGACCTCCCAGCACGCACATCACCATGACCCAGCGCTCTGACGCCTCCGTGCACGTGTTGCGGGTCGACGAGCTCGAGTTATCAGCCCCTGCAGCAGCCGAGATGGCTACGGAGCAGCCCCTGTCCCCCCTGCAGGAGGAAGGTACTGCTACCCAGACGCAAGAGGTAGCTACTCAGCCCCAGGAAAATGGAAGGAAGAAGGCCGCCACCACTCTTCCTCGATGAGGCGGTGGAGTTGGACCTGGGGGAGTGGCATCACCTCCTCTCCATACACTGCCACAATAACTTCACAGGTTTCTGGCGCAATATGGTGAATAGTGTTCACAGCAACGCGGAAGGCATACGAAAGGCTTTTGTAGGAATCACCTGTTGCTAAGAAACGAAGTGTGATCGCAATACGTAGTCCTGGCTCAATGGGCGATCTCCAGAATGCTGTCTGCTTCTCAATGTGTGGGCCAACATGTGCAACAATCTCATTGAACAGGTCTTCATCAATCCTGAGGAAGTTTTTGTACAGCGCTGGATCTTCCTCTGCCAGTTATTTCATGAGTGTGACATAATGACTCAAGATAGGCCGTCTCGTCAGGTAGGGCTTCACCCAAATCCTCTTCTTTTTCGACTTCTTTTTTGTCAGCTGTATCAGTTCCAGTATAGTTTTCTCTATGGCGAGACACTCCATGTTGTGCTTGTGCAGCATCAATATCCTCAGTTTGGCTAGGTCGCTCTTCCATGTTGCGTTCACGAGGGACACTTGTGGTCTGGTGCCAGTTCCAGGCAACGCTCCCTTTTTATACATCGGCAGAAATACCAAGATGCTACAACGGTTAGGCGCCGATGTCCGTGAAATACCGGGAAGGCACCTAGGCAAGTCCGTAACTTCATCGTGGTCGTCGTGGGTGGGTCGTGGGTTACCGGCTGTAACCTTGGTGATACACTGTCATTTTCCGTGGCCGCCGTAAGTGGGTCGGGAGGGCTCCGGGGTGGGGTCGCGAATGGTCCGGGAACGTCGTTCGCGTTCCGGCGTACTAACTTTGTACACCGTTGTACAGCCGCCACAGGGGTAATCCGGCGGTCAGATCGTGGCCAGAGGTCACGGTTTAACCACCTGCTCTCCGGGAGGCCATCGTGGACCACAAATCATATAAAGAAAGGAACGTGAGAAGGAAAGTGGGAAGGAAACGAGGGAAGGGAAGGTGGAAAGGAGACATTAAAAGAAAGGGATAGATAAAAGAAAGAAGAAAGGAGAGAAAGATGGATGGAAGGAAACAAGAGAGGAATGAAAGAGGAAGATGAAAGGACGGGATGGTGGAAAGGAGAGAGAATGAAGTAGAAAATGAAAGAAGGAGAGGAAGAAAGGAAGATAAAAAGGAAGGAAAGAAAGAAATGAAAAGGATGAAGAACAAAGAATAAGGAGGAAAAGTATAAATGAATGAAGGAAAGCAAGAGTATGGAGTATGCATCTCATGTGTGGGGGGGCTCCACTCACACAGCTCTTCTGGACAGAGTGGAGGCTAAGCTCTTCGTCTCATCAGCTCTCCTCCTCATACTGATAGTCTTCTACCTCTTAAATTCCGCCGCAATGTTGCCTCTCTTTCTATCTTCTATCGATATTTCCACGCTGACTGCTCTTCTGAACTTGCTAACTGCATGCCTCCCCCCCTCCCGCGGCCCCGCTGCACCCGACTTTCTACTCATGCTCATCCCTATACTGTCCAAACCCCTCATGCAAGATAACCAGCATCTTCACTCTTTCATCCCACACGCTAGTAAACTCTGGAACAATCTTCCTTCATCTGTATTTCCTCCTGCCTACGACTTGAACTCTTTCAAGAGGAGGGTATCAGGACACCTCTCCTCCTGTATTTGATCTTCCTTTCGGCCACCTCTTTTGCTTTACTTTAGGAGCAGCGAGTAGCGGGCTTTTTTTTATTATTGTTTTCTTTTTTTGTTGCCCTTGAGCTGCCTCCTTTGTTGTAAAAAAAAAAAAAAAAAAAAGAACGAGGGAAGGAGGGAAGAAAAAAAGAAGAAAACAAAGGAGGGAAGAAACGATAAGTGAAAGAAAACTTTACACCATTTTCTTTCCTCATTATATTTTTTTTCTTATCTTAACATCCTACGTCCTAGTATCTTCCTTTTTTTATCCTTAGCAATTACCGTTCTTACCTGTTTACTTCTATAGGAGGACAAAGTATATATCAGTGATGCTTCATTTTCATCCCTCAAGCAAACCTCTTTAACTAAACTCCTTTCTTACTATCTTATTCTTGCCGTTCCTTTGCTCTTTCGTACCCTGAGCAGCCAAGGTTGTAAGTAATTTAAACGTTTTTTTTTTTTTTTTTTTTTTTTTTTTTTACATATATTCGATACAAGTTTTTTCTTCGTTTTCCTTCCATGCAACGACGATTAGTTATTATCTCAGTTTTCTTGTTAGTCTTCAATTTCTTCTTCATTATCTACACTATCATCGTCTTTTCCTTTTCCTTTTCCTTCAGGTGTTTCACTACATCATCACCAGCATCATTTTTTTTTTTCCTTTTTACGTTTCTTGTTCTTGTTCTTCATTAACCATTCCTTCACCCTAATCTTCATCTTCATCTTTTCTTCTGTTTTTTTCATATTTTCTTCTACTTATTTTTCTTTATTTTTCTTCTACCTCTTTTTCTTCTTTTTCTTCTTCTTCTTCTTCTTTTTCTTCTTCTAATTCTTCTTCTTCTTCTTCGTCTTCGTCTTCTTCTTCTTCTTCTTCTTCTCCATCCTTTACCCTTAACAGATATAGATATGACCAAGCACACGCACACCTGTAATCATCCCCTTTTTACTTGCCTCCGTTTGTTCACCTTCACATCTACATCCGCAAACAGGAAGGTGAGGCAGTGCAAAGGCATTTCCTACCTCGACCTTCCCCTTTCCGTAGCAACACAATGCACGCCATGTCTGTGTGCGCGTGTGTGTGTGTGTGTAGGAGGGGAGAGGACTGGGTACGTCGCCCTCTCTGTTCCTCCTCTCCCTGACCGGCATGTCCCAAGCTGCTTTTCTCTCCTTTGTCTCCTGAAAGAAACGCAAAACAAACATCAGAGAAAAAAAAAAGATGAGATGCCAAAAAGGAACGCATGAAGAGGAACGTAAGATACACACACAGAAAAGAGCGAATGTGCTTTTTTTAGATGATGCAACAACAAAAAAAAATGCCCAGCTGACTATCCTTTCTTTTAGTCTTCGTATAAACAGTGTAATACGGAAATAGAAATACTGAAACAAAGGAAGAACGAGGGGTAGACTTACTAAAACACCAGGGAAGGACAATGAGGGGAAGATGATGGATGCATAATGATAAAAAACACAAAAACAAGGACTCAAGCAATAGATGAAGGAAAGATAAATAGATGATAGATACATACATGATAAAAAAAAAAACAGTGACTCAAGCAATAGATGAAGGAAAGATAGATAAATGATAGATGCATAGATGATAAAAAAAAATGACAAACAATAAATGAATGAAAGATATAGAGATAGATGATAGATGTGAAGAGAGGGAATGATGCAATATATGAGTCAGGACGAAACAGCAAGGTATAAAAACTAGCTTGAGATTAACGAAGGAAGAAAGAATGACAAGCAGAAACGTAGAATATAAATAAAAGCAAAACTATATGCACACAGACGTATACTGAAAACGAAGAAAAAGTGAAAAGATAAACAAACGAAGATAGCAGAAAAGGTGTAGCATAAAATAAAAAAACGAAGAACTGATCATGTGTGTCAACAAGCGCGTCAAATCGATGTGATGGACTGGGGACTCGTACACTTCAACGTTGCCATGGAGGTCATTCTCGCGGCCTTTTGTGTGTACCTGTGATGAGGAAAGACAAAGCAGCTCCCTCAAGGCTGGTCATTATATTGGGTATACACCTGGGTACACCTGGGGAACGAAAGAAAGGTATACATCAGCCTAACAAAACTTCACTCAGTTTACGAACGTTATATGTTGAGCTAAAACACCCATAATAATCGAAGCAGCTACTCCCCTTCAAGGCTGGTCATTAACTTGGGTAAACACCTGGGTACACCTGTTTTTCCACGACTTTACCCAACTCGTGAATATTAAAATAGATTGCGCTAGAACCTCACGAGCGAAAAAATGACTTCAGGGCTGGTCACTACCTGGGTACACCTGGGGACGGTAAAAAGGTATCCCTGCCTTCCGAAGCATCGTTCTCCTTACGAGCATTAAAATGTATTAAAGTGAAACATAATGAACTTCAGAATCGAGAACCTTATGAACCTTAGAGTTTAGGGGCTTACATGTTCGGAACACTCGTGTCTCGAGCAGGATATTAGCAATGTGCAAAAATGTACTTATCACAGGTGTGGATATGAGGCTTTTCTTGTAAGATTTCCATGCTAAATGACCATAAAGCACAGGATATAAAATTATAAGCTAACGTTGATTTGGTATCGAAGACTCAAAGGCTCGAATTACTATATAATAATATAGACCTTTCGTGACATTTCAGAGAGCCAGGCTTGTCAACTGTACCGAAACTGCTCGAATCGCTGTACCCTTTTTTAAATTCGGCGTTCACGAGAGTAAGGATACGTTTTTGAATGATAGTACCTGTTAATTTGCTTTCACATAAGGCACTCACCTCCTCCTCCTCCTTCTCCTCCTACTCCTAGTCTCCTACTTCTCATCCTCTTCCCATCTTCTACAACAACTAATACAAGACAATATTTATGTTTGGTCCAAGGTGGCATATATATTCTTGGCTACCTTTCCTCCGTTGTGATAAGCTATATGTGTCGCCTTCCGTCGTGTGCCCTTGAATCCTTGAGTGTCGAGTTCGTGTGTCATCCTCTGAAGGTCAAGGAGACGGGGTTGAAAGCTGTGGTAGTGAGGAGTGTCTCTGGCTCTATGGAGTTTCACCTTCGAGTTTCTTCACTTGTTGTTGTTGTTGTTGTTGTATTGTTGTTGATTTGTGATGTGGTGAGTGGAAGGTTAAAAGGTATTCGTAGGCCTTTCCGGAGCTTCATATTTTTACCATCCCTTCCTTCTCCTCCTTCACCTTCACCTTCCACTCCTCTTTTTGTTCCGCCTTTTTTCCCCAGCGCCAGCATTCCAACGCAACATGAGGCAAGAGCTGAAGGGGTGTTGGTGCTGTTGCTTCACTCGTAACCTGTCATTGTAGTACTTTTTTCTATTTTTTTTTCTTTCCCTCCTCCCCGTTCTCCGCCTCCTCCTCCTCCTCCTCCTCCTCCTCCTCTTAGTTGTAGTCTTCACAGTGCCCGTACACACACACACACACACACACACACGAAATGAGCTGTCACACGCACACTCGTTCACCTTTTACTGTAATTACACACACACACACACACACAGCATAATGACCCTTGTATAACATCACTTCCAGAAATAACAATAATATTTGACGTCATCATAAGAGTTAAACCAAAAAAAGACGGATGAAAACACTTCCCGGAACTTAAACAATGAAAATAAATCAACAGTAATATTTTAATCGTGAACTGAAGCGACTATATGCAGGCAAACATTAAAGAAAAGCTGTAAGACTGTATAAGAAAAAAAAATAATGTGCTGAACTAACGAATCATGAAAAAGTATATGAGACCGAAAAATATGTGAATGAGACCGAAGATGAAGGACGTGTTGCTAGTGTGAGGCGTGGGAAGTGTGTACACCTGTGATTTTACCTGTGTGGAAGGTGGCCGAAAGCAATGGTCATCCCTTCCCAAAACATGAGACAGGTGAGTGTGTGTGTGTGTGTGTGTGTGTGTGTGTGTGTGTGTGTGTGTGTGTGTGTGTGTGGAGGGGTGCGTTTTGTTGGTAGTAGTAAAAGTAGTGGTAGTATGTTGTAGTAGTTGTAGTCGTAACCATAGTAGTTATAACATATCACCTTTAAGTTAACAACACATTACAGCCACCACCACCACTATACACATATAACAAAAAAAGAAACAATACCACCATCACCACCCTCCTCTTATCTCCCCACTAATCACCACTCCTCCCCTTTGTCTCCCATCACCACCACTACCACTACCTTCTCTACCATCACCACCAGCACCACCTCGCTGACCATCACTTCTCTCCTTCCCAGGGGTGGCTGGTGGGCCCTAGCAACATGGGGACCAGCACCTCCGGGCTGAGAAAGTTCTGGCTGCTGCTCTGGAAGAATTGGCTCCTGCAGCGGCGGAGGAAGGTGAGAGATTTACATAGATTTACATAGATTTACATAGAAAATCAGACCACACAGACCCCATGGTCCAGAGACTTGGTGGTCTGTCCTTAAACCTAAGTGATTTTACATTAATCAGAAGACTCCAAAACGTTGCATTTCTACTCTAGTTGATATTAAGTTTAAGTTTAAGAGAGAGAGAGAGAGAGAGAGAGAGAGAGAGAGAGAGAGAGAGAGAGAGAGAGAGAGAGAGAGAATTATAATGGTGTTTTGCTTGATTTCGTAGGTATTATACATTGAAGTGATATCCCGTACAAGCTAATACGGCTCAGAAGTATTTAAAAATCAATGATATTAACTGTTGATGACGATGATTGATATTAAATTGTGTGATTAAGTGTTCGGTAGTGTATTAAGACTCCAGTATGACTCCTGAACTAATTAACTGGGGGCATACATCCGGGTGCGCATCGCCTCACTCACTCGCCACCTCCACTCCCGACTCCTGCAGTTACCCTTTAAACGATCAGCTGACGCGGACCTCTCATCGACCGTGACCTTGAAAGCCGAGAGAACAGCTGATTGTCAGACCGCGGCTTTTTAAATTGTATAACAAACGAAAATGTTTTAAGAAGGACGAGTTTTGGCTTACTGAAACATTTATAATAGTAAACATCTTAAACCAGTGAAGAAAATAGTTAAATAAAGAGTAAATATCAGGTTAGTACGGTTGAAAATATCTCTACTACCATCTTTACGTTCTAATTAACTTCAGGAATCAATAAATGGGGCTTTAAGGTTTGTTATAGTAATTGTTGTAGTTATTTGGGTTACGAATTTTACTTCCTGTTGTCATGTGTGTCTTCTACCAGCCTTAAAACCTCCCGGAGAACCATTGGGCAGAACGTAGAGATCAAGATAGGTGTGAAGATAGCCTCTGAAAGTTACCGTAGCTTGTTATAGTAATGGTTATAGGAGTTTGTTATAGGTGAGGTTGACCCTGTAACCCAAAGCAGGTGTCCAGAGAGAGATTGAGAGGAAGAGGGAGACAGTCACCTAAGAATTCAGCCTACCTGTACCCCAGTCACGTACCCCACCTGTCACCTCACCTGTTTCCCCCACAGATCCAGACCTTGGTGGAGGTGTTGGTGCCGGTGGTGTTCTGCGTGCTGCTGGTGGTAATAAGAGACCTCGCCCCCTATGCCGTCTTCCCAAATGCCACCCACTACAGCCCCTTCGCCATCTCCAGCCTCCCCGCCAACCTGACGTGAGGGGCAAAACCATCATCTGTATACTGACTCACAGGAGGAGGAGAAGGAGGAAGGGAAGGGAAGGGGAGGAGGTGGGGGGAGGAGAGAAAGGATAGTGGAGTGGATGGAGCCATAGGGAGGAGGGAGGAGTAGGGGTCATGAGAAGAAGGGGAAGGGGAAGGTTGCTTAAATTACAGGCTCACGGAGTAGAGGGTAAAGTTTTGAACTGGGTCAAGGCGTGGCTTAGCAATAGGAAGCAAAGAGTGCAAATCAATGGTAAAAGATCTGACTGGGGATGTGTTACGAGTGGGGTCCCACAAGGTTCGGTATTAGGTCCACTTTTGTTTATTATTTATATCAATGACTTAGACACAGGAATTAGTAGTGATGTTAGTAAATTTGCAGATGATACCAAGATCGGTAGAGTAATTGAGTCGGATCAGGACGCTAGTATTCTCCAAGGTGAACTCAACAGATTATATGACTGGGCGGATAAATGGCAGATGGAGTTCAATGTAGGGAAGTGCAGTATTCTGAGTGTAGGTAGGAACAACCCCTCACATAACTATTGCTTAAATGACACTCTCATAAGTAGGTCTTAGTGAGCTCTGATCTCCGTCCAAGGGCACAAAGCATTCAAGCTAGAAATCGAGCTAATAGGGTACTGGGATTTATTTCAAGGAGCGTAAGCAACAGAAGCCCAGAAGTCTTCCTCAAACTATATTTAGCATTAGTTAGACCTCATCTTGACTATGCGGTTCAGTTCTGGTCACCCTACTATAGAATGGATATCAAAATGTTAGAATCGGTGCAGAGGAGGATGACTAAGATGATTCAGGGGTTGAGAAACTTGCCATACGAGGAAAGACTCAAACAGTTAAACTTGCATTCTCTAGAAAGGCGAAGGGTGCGTGGAGACATGATCGAGGTTTATAAATGGATGAAGGGCTTTAATAAGGGAGACATTCATAAGGTTTTGTTGGTAAGAGAACCGGGTAGGACACGAAGTAACGGGTTTAAACTGGATAAATTCAGATTCAACAGGGACATAGGCAAAAATTGGTTTACTAATAGGGTGGTGGATGAGTGGAATAGGCTTAGCAGTCATGTGGTGAGTGCCAATACAATTGTCACATTCAAAAATAGACTAGATAAATTCATGGACAGCGATATTAGGTGGGGTTAGATACACGGGAGCTTAGGGTCAAAGGAGCTGCCTCGTACAGGCCTACCGGCCTCTTGCAGACTCCTGCGTTCTTATGTTCTTATGTAGGTAGGGAAGGGAAGGGGAGGAGGTGGGGGGAGGAGGAAAAGGATAGTGGAGTAGATGGAGCCATAGGGAGAAGGGTGGAGTAGGGGTCATGAGAAGAAGGGGAAGGTAGGGAAGGGAAGGGGAGGAGGTGAGGGGAGGAGAAAAAGGATAGTGGAGTGGCTGGAGTCATAGGGAGGAGGGAGGAGTAGGGGTCATGAGAAGAAGGGGAAGGTAGGGAAGGGAAGGGGAGGAGGTGGGGGGAGGAGAAAAAGGATAGTGGAGTAGATGGAGGCATAGGGAGGAGGGAGGAGGGGGTCATGAGAAGAAGGGAAGGTAGGGAAGGGAAGGGGAGGAGGTGGGGGGAGGAGAAAAAGGATAGTGGAGTGGCTGGAGGCATAGGGAGGAGGGAGTAGGGGTCATGAGAAGAAGGGGAAGGTTGGGAAGGGAAGGGGAGGAGGTGGGGGGAGGAGAAAAAGGATAGTGGAGTGGCTGGAGGCATAGGGAGGAGGGAGGAGTAGGGGTCATGAGAAGAAGAGGAAGGTAGGGAAGGGAAGGGGAGGAGGTGAGGGGAGGAGAAAAAGGATAGTGGAGTGGCTGGAGTCATAGGGAGGAGGGAGGAGTAGGGGTCATGAGAAGAAGGGGAAGGTAGGGAAGGGAAGGGGAGGAGGTGGGGGGAGGAGAAAAAGGATAGTGGAGTAGATGGAGCCACAGGGAGAAGGGTGGAATAGGGGTCATGAGAAGAAGGGGAAGAGAAGGGATGGAGGAGGAGGAGAATGAGGAAGGGAAGGGGAGTAGATGGTGGAGGAGAAAAAGGATAGTGGAGTAGATGGAGCCATAGGGAGAAGGGTGGAATAGGGGTCATGAGAAGAAGGGGAAGAGAGGGGATGGAGGAGGAGGAGGAGAAGGACAGGGAAGGAGAAGGAGAGAAGGGGGACGTGAAAGGGAGTGGAGTAGGAAAAGGACAAATTGGAGTGGATGTAGACATATGGAAGTAGAGGAGAATGGAGAAGGGAAGGAGAGAAGTAGCAGGAGGAGGAAAAGGACAAAGGGGACTGGATGGAGGTATAAGGAGGAGGGAGGAGAGAATGGGGTGTGAGAAGAATGAAGGAGGAAGGAAAGGGAAGGGGAGGAGGAGGTAAAAAAAGGACTTTGCAATTGTAATAAAAACTAAATCTAACCTAATCTTACCTAACCTAACATAACCTACTGAACCTAATGTACCTAACTAACCCAACCTAATGTACCTAACCTAACCTACCTAACCTAACCTACCTAACCTAACCTAACCTAACCTACCTACCTACCTAACCTAACCTAACCTAACCTACCTAACATAACCTACTGAACCTAATGTACCTAACTAACCCAACCTAATGTACCTAACCTAATCTACCTAACCTACCTAACCTAACCTACCTAACCTAACCTAACCTACCTAACATAACCTACTGAACCTAATGTACCTAACTAACCCAACCTAATGTACCTAACCTAACCTAACCTAACCTAATCTAACCTACCCAACCTAACCTACCTAACCTAACCTAACCTACCTAACCTAACCTAACCTAACCTACCTAACCTAACCTAACCTACCTACAGTAGATATTCGATGTGATCATATTATTGTTAGTATTGTTGTACTCCACTTGTCTACCCCTCACACAGGCAGACAGGTGCTCTCCCAATTACTTAAACTGGGCTCGCTATGGAAAACACAGTGCTCCCACGAGGCGGACAGCAGACACAAAGACACTCCGGCGGACACACTCGCACACACCCACAGAGCACACAGCGAGGCACAATTAAATACAGGGCGGACTTTCTTGGGGTTTACTAAGCAATAGCACGTTGTACAATCCTTATAGTCCAAGGGGGAGGCAGTCAAGGCACAAATCACAGGCGATTAAGTCCTAAGGCACAGAGCACAGGCGAGCGCGTCCTTTGTCTTCTCTCCGTCTCCACTCTTCCTCGCCGCATGGCGTCCCTCTCCAGCCCGCCCCCTCAACGGGGCCGCAGGGAACCCTCATTACGTCACGTGGAGCCAATTACAATTTAAACTAAGCTAAGCCTTGGCGTAACACTACCCCCCCCTTAAGCGCAGGCGACCCGCCTCGCCAACTTAACAAAACAAATAAAACATAACTGGGGAACTAAACAAATCATTCTGTATCAAAATCTGTAAGCCATCCTGGCCTCCTCCTCTCACGTCTTGGTCGTCGCGGTGGAGGTGAGGGCGAGGGAGAGGCAGCGGGCTGGTCCAGGTCACCAGCAGAGCCGGCCTCCAGGTCGGCGTCTCCACCTGCCTCCTCCTCCACATCATCCGCGACCTCGACGTCCACCGGGTCAAGTTCTGCCCGGTCCTCCTCGTCACTACTGGGGTAGTCAGGGTCCTCCTCAGCGCCAGTACCCCAGGAGTAACGGCCCGGCCCATGGTAGCGCCAGAGCCGGTCAACGTGGACGACAGAGGAGCGTTTGCGGCACCTCCTGATGCGGTAGGTGACAGCGGACAGGACTGCAATCACCGTATAGGGCCCCTCCCAGGGACTCTGCAGCTTCGGTGATAACCCTTTCTTCCGGCGAGGGTTATGCAGCCACACTCTGTCACCCACCGCATACTTCACGTCCCGCATGCGGCGATCGTAGTAGTCCTTCATCGCCTGGCCTGCCACTCTGAGCTTGCCGCGCACCTGGTGATGGACCTCGACCAGGTTCTCCTGCAGCGCGGCAGCGAAGCCAGAGGTGACAGTCGGCAGGCCCACGTCCGGCGGCCGCCCCGTCGCCAGATCCACGGGGAGTCTGAGCTCGCGGCCAAACATAAGACGTGCGGGTGTATAGTCAGTGGCCTCGTGCACAGCGGACCGGTACGCCATCAGCATTGCGGGCAACTTGACGTCCCAGTCCTCCTGGTTTGCCCCGCAATACTTGGCCAACTGCTGTGCGAGTGTCCGGTTGAACCGCTCCACCATCCCGTCCGACTGCGGGTGGAGTGGCGTCGTTCGGGTCTTCCGCACTCCCAGCAAGTCGCAGCACTCACGGAACACACGGGACTCGAACTCACGGCCCTGGTCTGAGTGCAGTTCTGACGGCACACCGAACCGGGTGAAGCACTCGTTTACGAGGACACTCGCCACTGTTTCAGCCTCGTGGTTCGGGAGCGCATACGCCTCAGGCCACTTCGTGAAGTAGTCCATCACGACGCATACGAAACGATTGCCCTGGGCGTCATGGGCAGCGGGCCAGCAATATCTACAGCAACCCGCTCCATTGGCGCCCCCACGCTGTACAACTGAAGCGGAGCCCGATTCCGGCGTGGGGGCCCTTTTTCGCACTACAAACGTCACAGGCCCGACACCACTCGGAAACGTCGTTCCGCATACCGACCCAGTAGAAGCGCTGGCGGAGACGTTTATGGTCTTTTTCGCCCAAGTGGCCACTAGTAACACCGGCGTGCAACTCGTAACACCTCAGCACGCTTTGCACGGGTACCACCACTACCCAGGCGTCTCTGCACACTCCGCCTAACACAACCCAGCGCTTGACTAGCACTCCCAACCGGTCCAACAGCAGCCTCTCCCACTGCTAGACGAGGAACGTAGTTGCAGGACTCTCCGCCGACACTTCCTCCCACCCGGGTCGCTCCCGCTGGCCCTGAGCCAACGCACTACAGGAGCAAGAGCGGGTCTGCGCTCTGTGCCTCACGCCACCGGTCGTTGCCTTCAGTGGCGTTGGCAGGCACTGTTAAGCGTCGGCAAACAGGGTCAGGGTCCTGACGCGCCTGGTGTGAGTAGCTTGCCTCACACGGGCTCTGACTCACGGCGTCAGGTCCTTCAGGGACGGAATGTGAGCTACCTGCCTCACACGAGCGTCGAGTCACAGGGTCGGGGTCCTTGCTAGCACAGTGAGAGCAACCTGCCTCACACGGGCGCCGGCTCAAACTATCGGCGTTGCTGTGCACACGACCCGGGCGGTGAACAATCCGGTAGTTGAACTGCTCGAGCCTTCCCATCCACCTCGCCAGCTGACCTCCGGCGCCTTCAGTGTTTTCAACCACTGCAGGGCAGCGTGGTCGGTCCGGACGGTGAACTCAGCGCCGTAGAGGTACGGCTGGAAGTGCTCGAGACTTTTACTACTGCCAGCAGCTCCTTCCTGGTCACGCAGTAGTTGCGTTCAGGCCTACTGAACTTGGCGCTGTAGTAGGCCACCACGTGCTCCCTTCCATCCTTCACCTGCGACAAGACAGCCCGATGCCCTCCGCACTGGCGTCGGTGTCAAGCAGGTAAGGGAGCTTCGGGTTGGGGTACGGCAGGACCGGCGCCTCCACTAGGGCCCTCTTCAGGCCGTCGAACGCAGCCTGGCACGCCTCGTCCCACTCGAAAGGCACTCCTTTACGAGTGAGGCGGTGTAGCGGCGCCGCGATGGTGGCGAAGTCCTGCACGAAGCGACGGTAGTAGGTGCACAGACCCAAGTAGCTCCTGACCTCAGCTACGTTAGTGGGCCGAGGCCAGTCTGCTACTGCTGCCACTTTCTGCGGGTCTGTGCGCACGCCGTCCTTGCTGACGACATGCCCCAGGAACGGCACCTCGTACTGGAAGAGGGAGCACTTCTTGGGGCTGAGCTTGAGGTTAGCCTTCCTCAGGCGTTGCAGGACCTCCTCCAGCCTCCCCAGCTCCTCCTCGAAGGTGCCTCCGTAGACGATGACGTCGTCGAGGTAGATGAGGGCCGTCCTCCACTGCAGGCCGTCCAGCACCCGCTCCATCAGACGTTCAAAACAGCCAGGGCGTTGCAGAGGCCGAAGGGCATGACATTAAACTGCCACAAGCCCTGCCCGAAGGAAAAGGCTGTCTTCGGCTTGTCCTCTTCGGCCATCTCCACCTGGTGGTAGCCCGACTTCAGGTCGAGCGTGGAGAACCACCTCGCCCCTACCAGCGCGTCCAAGGTGTCGTCGATCCTCGGCAGGGGTAGAATCCTTCACAGTCACGTCATTCAGTGCCCGGTAGTCCACACAGAAGCGTTGTGTGCCGTCCTTCTTTAACCAGGACTACCGCTGAAGACCACGGACTGTCGGACTTCTCGATCACCCCTGATTTGCCAGGTCGTTGACGGTGCGCTGCATCTCCTCTCGTCGGGCAGGTGCGATACGTCGAGGGGGACACTTGATGGGCGCGCTGGTTCCAGTGTTGATGCTGTGTTTCACCAGCGACGTGCGGCCCAAGTCCAAGTCGCCCTGGCTGAACACGTCTGAGTACTGCGTCAAGGTGTGGCGCACCTCTCCGCCTGCGACTCCGTCAGGTTAGCGGAGCCCCTGAGCGCCAGGTCTTCAAGGAAGTCAGGCAGCACTCCTCCGCAGGCGTAGACGCACTCTTCGACGGCTGTTCAGCCTGCTCCACCTCTTCACATGTGCCTAGTCTGGCACCAGCGGGTAGTCGCCGAGCCTCGTCAGAGAAGTTAGCAACGAGTACCGTCACTAACTCCTCCCCGCTCCCACGAGGCTCCTCCCGACCGCCACACCGTCAGTCAGGTGCAGGTTTTCTGAGGGTTCTACTATGCCTTCCGCGTCGTGCATCACCCTCGACAGTCGACACTGGACTCGCTCCGTCCTCGGGGCAAGGTGCAGTCGCTCGGCCGTCACTACCTCGGCACAACCGACTTCCGGAAGCCAGGGCACCTCTTGTCCGTGCACCCTCATCCGCTTCCGTCCAAAGTCGATACATGCGCCAGTCTGCACCAGGTAGTCAAAACCGAGCAAGCCCTCTTCATCCAGGTCGGCGGCGTACACTGGCAGCCGCTCTTCTGCGCCGCCCACGCCGACACGAGCCACTACAGGCCCCTGGAGTGCCACGCAATGCCCCGTCACGCCGCACAATCTCTGCGGGGCGTCTGGGAGCCGCTCAGCGTCCAGCAACTCGGGGCGCACCAGGGTCTTTTCAGCCCCGGTGTCGACTGTCAGGCGGCAAGACTTACCGTCTACGTTGCCCTCCACCTGCACCGAACTAGTGGTATGGCGGCATCTTACACAAGTGGGGCGTGTCGACCTTGGCAGGCTGGGTAGTCGCCCCCTTGTCCAGCCCGCTGCTGTTTCCCGCCTGCGCCACTTGCTTCGGCTTGGGGCAGGCGCTGGAGCGGTGATCAGACTTGCCGCAGTCCTTGCAGCAAGTCTGGAAGCCCCCAGACTTCGGCCGGTCGAGGGAACGCGTCTTTCGCCCCCTCGGACACCGGTCGCGTCTGTGGCCCTTCTCACCGCAGCCCCAGCAACGGCCACCAAACTCGGGGCTCGTCTCCCTCGACGCCGCCTTACGCTCGAACTTCGCCTTCCGGCCTCGCACGTCGTTCCGAGGCTTGGCGTAGTCAGCGAGGCGGCTTGACGTCTTGAGAAACGCCTCGAACTCCATGGCCCTCGCCAAAGCCACCTGCAGGTCACCAGGGTGGGCTTGCTTTACGTAGATCTGCAGCTGGTGGTCCTGCAGAGCATCTACGAAGGCGTCACGGGCGAGGACGGTCGTCATGTCTTCACCAGCAGCCGGATAAGCCCGCCTCACAAGGGCCTCCACATCTTGCGCCAGTTGTGACAGCGTCTCGCCCTTCTGCCTCGCCCTCTTCTTCAGCTGAGCCCTGTACACCTCAGCCTGGTGACTGTGCCCAAAGCGGCGCTGCAAGGCTTCCGACAGGCTGGTAAAGGAAGCTTGCTTGGTGGCTGGAAGGTGGCTGAGAATCTCGAGTGCCGGGCCCCGCAGCGCCGTTGCCAGCTGCAGCGCCTTTTCTTCCTCAGTCCACCCTTGAGCTGTTGCGAGCATGACGAACTGAGCAACGTAGGCCTCCCAAGCTACCTTGCCGTCATACTCAGCCGGCTTACGCCTGCGGTGGTCGGGAAGGAAACGAACGAGCAGGGTAGAAGGCAGGCACTCGGGGCAAGAAAGGAGGCAGGGTAGGGTTTAGGTGAGGAGGCGAGGGTGGCGGGCTGTTTGGCAACAGTGGCGGGGCCGCCGCTCGCCCCTGCCGCAGCCCACGCCAGCCGCTGAACCCGACCGTGACCCCGGCCGGACACGCCAGGCCCGGAGGCTCAGAGAACACTGCGTGGCCTCAGCGAGGCTTGACACTGCCCCCAATCACACAAAGGCTCACTCTGCACTTCCTCTGGGCAGCACACGGCAGCCTGCCTCGCCTCAAACCTTACCTCCTGCACCTCACCTCTCAGTGCCTCTAGGCCCCTCTGTAGCTCACCCCGGACCTCCTCACAGGCCTGATCGGTATACTGCCGTGCCTCCTGCCGCACAGAAGCCAAGCTTGCTTGTAGTGCCTCCTCAAGCCTGCTGGCCTGTGCCTCGAGCGCCTGGCCTGCTCACGGGCCTGCTCCTCAAGCCTGCTGGCCTGTGCCTCGGAGCGCCTGGCCTGCTCACGGGCCTGCTCCTCAAGCCTGCTGGCCTGTGCCTCGGAGCGCCTGGCCTGCTGTGCCTGCTTTTGACCTTGAAGCGTTATTTCTGCCTCAAGCCAGCCAACATTGAGGCAATTAACTCCAGCTGGCCAGGCTTAGCGTCTTCATCAGCCTCAAGGTCACCACTACCCCCACCACTGCTCCGCCAGCCGCACCGTGCTCGCTGAGCTCCATTGTGCCTGAGGCGTCACTCTTTGTCTGCCCGTCCACTCACAGCACATTTCCACCCTGCTCCTGACACCACTGTTGTACTCCACTTGTCTACCCCTCACACAGGCAGACAGGTGCTCTCCCCATTACTTAAACTGGGCTCGCTATGGAAAACACAGTGCTCCCACGAGGCGGACAGCAGACACAAAGACACTCCGGCGGACACACTCGCACACACCCACAGAGCACACAGCGAGGCACAATTAAATACAGGGCGGACTTTCTTGGGGTTTACTAAGCAATAGCACGTTGTACAATCCTTATAGTCCAAGGGGGAGGCAGTCAAGGCACAAATCACAGGCGATTAAGTCCTAAGGCACAGAGCACAGGCGAGCGCGTCCTTTGTCTTCTCTCCGTCTCCACTCTTCCTCGCCGCATGGCGTCCCTCTCCAGCCCGCCCCCTCAACGGGGCCGCAGGGAACCCTCATTACGTCACGTGGCGCCAATTACAATTTAAACTAAGCTAAGCCTTGGCGTAACAGTATTCATTTGCACACCCAGTGATGCCTCAGAGCACTCAATAGAACTTAAAAGCTATCTGAGGGAAGAAAAAAAAAAGAGACACGTTAAATAGGAAAACAATAAAGGAAAGAAACTCAATATACTGCTTACCTCATGGACCTTACCTTGTTGTTCTTGGTGTTTTGCCCTCCTGTTTTGTCTTTAGCCGACCTTGTTGATCTATCTCTTCTGCCTACCTTGCATTCGCCTGTCTGTGTTCACCTTGTCCTTGTGGCTGACTGTAAGGGAAATATTGGCTGATGTTATTGGTTTATCCTTGTGGTGGTTGAGTCTACATTTTTGTGGCTAGGTACGTAGTATACAAGGATGAGTATGTGTGGTTGTTTAATGGTTTCCTGGTATGTGTGTGTGTAGCTATATACTTAATGTGTGTGTGTGAGTTTCATTCTCGAGAAGGGATAGATTAATAAATTCTCCAGAGAGACTAATGGTAAATGTTTTTATCATAGTTATAAATTATTTTATTTACTTTGTATGGATAGAATAATCAAATTTTCAAGATGATACTAATGGTAAATGTAGTTTTCTATTTATTAGTGAATTCATTAATTTTGTATGGATAGAACAACCAATTTTCCAGAGTGGCACCTTAATTATAATTGTGGTTTTGTGTTTATAAGTTTTTTTATTTCACTTTATAAGATAAAAGTGGTTTCTGTAATAGTACAAACTGACAAACATTAAGATCACTTCACTGGAAAGGTGCAAGTGTAGATAAAATATATAGTTTAACATAGATTAGATCACTTTTAAAGGAAACATCAAGTTGACAATTAGAAGAATATTTCCAGTGTATAAATTACAAATAAAGCAAAAAAACATATCATAGATTGAGTGACCACATAAAAAAAAGTTGATAGACAGTGATATTATTTTATAGGGCAAGTGCAGTAACAGGCTGTGAAGTGATTTCGGAGGGCATGGGCACTAAGTTTTATGTCGTTGCAGACATGGCGAGGGATTCTTTGATAGCATTGCCAACGACATCATTGGCAATGGAGGCGTCAGGCGTCGCCGGGGAGCCTCGCAGCACCCAAAACGCCACCTCAGGAAGAAGAGACAGGGCTTCTTTGAGTCTGTCTTTGGTGAGGATTATAACTGTTTGACATAAGTATGTACATTGTAGAGTTATGAATGGCAAATATCTTGGTGAAAAAGACAAGCCTGGTATATGTAGATAGATAGACTTTGAGATTTTGTAGTATCATGGGTAGTAAAGAAGTGAAGCTTTTCAAACTTGCCTAGATCAGCTTGCCTTGTTCATGTACATACATGGAAGACTAAGAGAGGACCTTTCTTTTAGGACAGAACATGCCTCAGAAAAATGTCTTTTTAGGAAGAGTATCATCAACCCTTATTTGCCATGCTGATACTCACCATTTGTCTCCCTTCCTCAGGCTTTGACTTGGGCCCCAAATGGCCCATTGCCTATGCCCCAAACAACACGGCTGTCACTGAGCTGATAGAAATGGTGGCGGAGAGGCTGGTGCTAGCAGAAAAGTGTGAGTCTTGAGCTCTGATCTCATAGTTTTACTGTTTCTGTGTCTCTTGCTGTTTGTATTGTTTCTTATTGCACTAGTTCTTGATTTTCTTCCCCACATATTAACATTTCCTTCCCACAGTGTATGGCTTTGCCACAGAGGAGGACCTTGTGGCCCACATGTCCTCCCTGTCCAAGCAGGAGGACAAGGATGCTGTGGAGGACATTCTTGGAGGCATTGTGTTCACCAACCCTTTCCCCAAGCCTGATCAACTCCCCATTAAACTTTCTGTAAGTGAAAGAAAGTGTATTTTGTTTTGATGAATTATAATTACTAACATCAGAAATAAGATAGACAAATAAGATATGAGAGGCATCTGTAGATAAAAAGATGTACACAAAATGCTGCAGTGAAAAATGTCTGAAGAGATGAAAGAGATGGGGAAGAAAATACAGAGTAAAGCATTTGTGGAAAGATTGGTTAAAGAGAGTAAAGAGAAATCAGATGGAGGAACATGATAGGAAGGTATCAATAAAGTATCAGAACGAAATACTTTTTTTGAAAGAAATTGCTAGAGAAGTGTGGGGAAGGTATGAGTGATCTTGCAGAGTAAAAATAAGTGTTGGGATTGTTCTTAAAATGAATGAGGAGATGAAGGAGGCATGGAAGAGGTGTTTTAGTCCATGATGGGGTAGATCACTGGTAAAATGGATCAGTAAAGTGGATGAGTACTGGAGAGTAAGGGTTGGCAGGCAAGGAATTGAATACTATAGGAAGGGAGGGACAAAATACAGTGTAAGAAGAAGGTGGGTCAGAATTCAAGGTAAGGAGAGGTAGTGCCAGAACAGGGAAATGGGTATAGATCATGAGTACTGGAGAGTAAGGGTTGGCAGGCAAGGAATTGAATACTATAGGAGAGGGAGGGACAAAATACAGTGTGAGAAGAAGGTGGGTCAGAATTTAAGGTAAGGAGAGGTAGTGCCAGAACAGGGAAATGGGTGTAGATCATGAGTACTGGAGAGTAAGGGTTGGCAGGCAAGGAATTGAATACTATAAGAGAGGGAGGGACAAAATACAGTGTGAGAAGAAGGTGGGTCGGAATTTAAGGTAACGAGAGGTAGTGCCAGAACAGGGAAATGGGTGTAGATCATGAGTACTGGAGAGTAAGGGTTGGCTGGCAAGGAATTGAATACTATAAGAGAAGGAGGGACAAAATGCAGTGTGAGAAGGTGGGTCAGAATTCAAGGTAAGGAGAGGTAGTACCAGAACAGAGAAATGGGTATCGTATAGATCATGAGTACTGGAGAGTAAGGGTTGGCAGGCAAGGAATTGAATACTATAAGAGAGGGAGGGACAAAATACAGTGTGAGAAGAAGGTGGGTCAGAATTCAAGGTAACGAGAGGTAGTGCCAGAACAGGGAAATGGGTGTAGATCATGAGTACTGGAGAGTAAGGGTTGGCAGGCAAGGAACTGAATACTATAAGAGAGGGAGGGACAAAATTCAGTGTGAGAAGGTAGGTCAGAATTCAAGGTAAGGAGAGGTAGTGCCAGAACAGAGAAATGGGTATAGATCATGAGTACTGGAAAGAGTAAGGGTTGGCAGGCAAGGAATTGAATACTATAAGAGAGGGAGGGACAAAATTCAGTGTGAGAAGAAGGTGGGTCAGAATTCAAGGTAAGGAGAGGTAGTGCCAGAACAGGGAAATGGGTGAGGATCAGTAACAGTATAGTGTCCCTCCCCCTTAAAAAAGCATGAACTCATAAAAGAAGTATGATGATATGTGATGAATAGTAACATAAAATAAAACATAAGCCCAACAACCAAGTACATGCACAGCTTTTCTCTTACAGTACAAGATCCGCCTAAAAGGGTCCCAGCGAGCAAGCAAAAAGAGGAACCCGTTTCTGCCGCCGCCGCAGTGGTACACAGAGCTCTCCTACCCACTGTTCCAGGTGCCCGGCCCACGCTCCCGCACCAAGAACAACGGCGGCAGACCAGGTGAGGCGGACACTGAGGAATATATCGTCAGAAACTGTGAAACCGTCTATTCTTTCCTTGCTTTAGAATATGGAAGGTTGTGTAGGTTTCACTTTGGGAAGGGATGTGTACAGAGGTTAAGTAAAAGGGAAAACTTTGTGGAACTGTATATTCTTTCCCCATGGTCCAAAATATTTAAGGTTTAGGAGTCTTCAATTTGGGAAGGGATCGGTATAGGGGAATGTTGCATTGATAAATATTAAAGCAAATAGCTGCTCTAAATTGATGTGTTTTTTTCTACATTGATTCATCAGTTTACACAAGTTTTCCGTTTTAATTGCATCTTTTCTTCATTCTCTTGTTACTATCAGGTATAATCACATTATCCTTCATCACCTCAAGCCTGGCTCACCTCTCTCCTCAGGTTACTATGATGAAGGCTTCCTGGCTCTCCAACACGCAGTGGACATGTCCATCGCTGAGTATTTCACCGGCAAGGACCCAAGCTGTGAGTATTGATGGGTTGATATCCATTGCCATATTATTATTATTATTATCATCATTATTATTGGTAGAGTGTGCAGTGTGAGAGCTCAAATGACATTATATTCCGAGATAGATGTCCAATTTTTGAAGCTGTTTCTAATGTTAAGGATTGAGGTTGGCAGAAATGATCTCTATTACAGTCTCTCAGCTTTATTTAACCTGTTTTTGTGTATGCTTAAAGGAACAAGTTAGTATAGCTTTATCTACTGTTTTCTTTGATCCATTTCGATAAATTTATATTCTCCAAAAATTGTTGTATGCTTTTATTTTTAGTTATTTCTGAAGTGACTGTCATTGATATCTGTAGTATGTCCTTATTTTTCTTTCCATATGGCACACCTGTAATGATGGTGGCTTACACTTGGGTTTTAAATGTTGTATTACTATTTATTAAGTTATGTGGCTAGTTTGGCTTTTTTATTTCATTTTTGAGACTAAGTTAGAGTAAAGTCAACATATTACAAGCTCAGTCATAAAAGTGATATAGAAAAATCAACAAAAGCACTTAACCATGCCTTGAAAATCAGGTCAACAAAGACAAATCCACCACAGTGTTGTTGATGAAGATTGCCACGTTTACAGTATCAGGCATTACCCTCCACTAATTCTTCGTCATCCCCGCAGCGACGTACACGATGAAGATGCAGCGTATGCCTTACCCTCCCTTCATTGACGACACATACCTGGTGGCCCTCCAAGCCTGGCTGCCCTTCGTCCTCCTCGTCTCCTACATTTATCCTGCCATCAACATTGTCAAGAGTGTCGTCTATGAGAAGGAAAAGAAACTGAAGGTAAAGTTTGTCTGTCTGTCGTCCACTTCACTGGGGATTGGCTGCCTCGGTTTTTGCTTCCCATAACAGAATCTTTACCAGGGTCTTGTTGTTCTTACATTAGCTTCATATTGTTTTTTCTCTTGTTCATCAGTTTACCAAGGTCTCTTCTCCTTGGCTTTCTTATCCTTCCTGTTAGTGATCAGTTGTTTCTTGAGTTTTTGATTTACTATTAACATATATTCTACATCAATCATCGAATCTTTATCAACCTTTTTTCCAATATTACATGTTTTCCCATTCTTACGAGGCTAAAATGTGGTGAGTGGAATAGTCGGAGGTGCATCATTGGATGTTCAACCCTGTAAAAGTGGAAAAAAGATGTAGAATAAAAAGAAGTGGTTCTGTGACAAACTTGGACTTTTAGGTTGAGGCTTTAGAATGTAAGCTCAGAATAAGATAATAAAATATAATCTCTTAATTCCCCACTCTTTCTCTGAGGGTCATGGGGTCATTGTTGATCATGGTCTTTCTCTTTTCACTGCTCACCATTGCCAATCCCCGCAGGAATCCATGAAGATTATGGGTCTTCAGAACTACCTACATTGGTCTGCCTGGTTCCTCAAGTCTTTCATGTTTCTTGCTACCTCAACTGTGCTCATCACCATCCTCCTGTGCACACACTGGTAAGCCATCGAGGATGTTGGTCACCTAGCAAGGGTCTACGCATATAATAACCAGAAATAAATCAAGTATAAAGTACATATCATGCACAACTTACTTTAACACACCTGTGCATCCAAATGACCAGCAAAATATGAGGATGTTGAAAAGATACTAGATGTGAGGAAGTGTACTGCTTTTGATATCTTTGCTTGAGCCTACATTAATATATCACAGATGATGGAGCTTCATTCCTTATGAAAGTAGATGTGTTACCTAGTTTATTTCTGATTTTGCATTGATTTGTCCCTTGATTGTTTTCTCCCCAGGAATGGTTCAGGAAGCCTTGCGGTGCTGAGCCAGAGTGACCCGTCTCTGGTGCTTGTGTTCCTCCTCCTCTACACAGTCACTGCCATCTGCTTCTGCTTCTTTCTCTCCACACTCTTCTCCAGAGGTAGGTCAATGGGACTGGTGCTTCTTCTGACACCTTTTTGGAGCCTCCATCGTCAGACAGTGCTGTAAATGTTTCTTTAGTTGTAAAATAATTGCCAGACATTGTTGTAAATCTTTCTTTAGTTGTGAAATCATTGTGTCATTGTTACATTCTAATCTCCTCTTGTACCCCACACAGCAAACAGCGCTGCGGCCATCACAGGACTGGTGTGGTTCCTGACCTATGTGCCGTACACTGTCTTGCGGCCTCGCTACGCCTCACTCACTCAGGGCAACAAGCTGGCACTGTGTCTCCTCTGCAACACAGCCATGAGTTTAGGGTGCCAGCTCACTTCCATGTTTGAGGGCACCGGCTCAGGGATACAGTGGCGTTTCCTCTTCTCTGGGGTGTCGCCTGATGACCCCTTCACTCTGGCACATGTGTTTGGGATGCTCATTCTGGACACACTGTTATTCTGCCTTCTAACCTGGTACATTGAAGCTCTGTGGCCTGGTGACTTTGGTGTGCCTCAGCCCTGGTACTTCCCCTTCATGGTATGTTCCTGGTACTTTCCTGGTACTTCCCACACTTATTGCAACTTTTTAGCATCTTTCCTGTTTGGGTTCGACTGATCAACTTGTGGCTAAACTGCATTACCTCTTGATTATACAGTTTATAAAAGAAATCCAGATGCTTTCATATGAGGTGTATTGTGTCATGGGTGCTTACTTACCATTGCATTATGATGTGTTTAAGTTTCTTTGTCATTACACACTTGATATATATTTCCTGTCAGAGACTTACTGAACTGTCCTTCTGTCCACTTGGTCCTCAGAGGTCGTACTGGCTGGGCAAGGGTGTGGAGGGAGTGAAGGAGTCAGTGACACCTCCCATACGAAACTCCATGTTCTTTGAGGAGGACCCCAAAGGAATACCTGCAGGCGTTCAAGTCAAAGGGCTCACTAAGGTAATGAAAATCTATGGGAACTCTTTTATCAGTCGTGGTGGGAATATCTGTAGATTTAGCTCTCCATGACTTATTATGATTACTTTCCCAAGAACGTAACCCAGTTGTAAAGTGAGGGAGGCCTATGGTTTTTGCCTTGAGTCTAAAGAATGGTCATGACTCTGCTTCACATATACAGGGTGGAAAGTAAAAAAAGGGCCATATGATTAATGAAAACTTAGTAAAGACCTGTAGTAAAGAGTAAACTTATTAAAGATGCTATATAATAAAGAGTAAACTTAGTAAAGATGCTATGTACACAGATGTATTTCAGTTATCATTTCAGTAGACGAAAAAGTACAGGCAGTGGGCTTCTCTGTTCTGTTTTTGTTGCCCTTGTGCTGCTTCCATTGCTGTAAGAAAATAAAGATAAATAAAACGCACACTTCAGCAACTCTGTCTTGGTATGGGTGCAGGTGTTCTCGCGGCTGAACAAGGTGGCGGTGAACAAGCTGGACCTGAACATGTACAACGGCCAGATCACGGTGCTGCTCGGCCACAACGGAGCTGGCAAGACCACCACTATGTCCATGCTTACAGGTGAGTCATCGGCATACTGCATTACTTATTAGTTACTTATCGTTACTTAGAATTACTTATTGTGTTGTCTTGTTGTTTCTCCTAAAAAAATAAAAACTGAACTATGGGTTGTATTTCCAGAACATGAATCTTAAAATTGAAGACAGTGTTGAAGTATAAGGGTTAGAAAAATATTACTTCTCAGTCTCCCTTTAAAAAACATGTGCTGTAAATAGGAAAACTGAACTATGGAACTAAAGGAGAACAGAACATGAGTCTTTAAAGGGTGACAGACTGACAGTGTAAAAGTATAAGGGTTAGAAAGAATTTACTTATCTTGTCTCCCCTAAAAATTTGTGCTGTAAATAGGACAACTAACTATGGAACTAAAGGAGACATTTCCAGAGCACAAGTCTTAAAATGATGACAGTGTAAAAGTATAAGGGCTAGAAAGGATAAAGTAAATGGAAAAAAAAAATACACAGATAAATTTAATGGTAAAAATGATGGAAGAAAAACCCGAGGAGAAAGAGAAGGAAAAGGAACAAGGGGAGAAAGAAGAGCAAGAAGAGGAGAAAGATCAGTAGCAGCTCAAGGTGATCCATTCCATACCCCTCTCCCTCAGGCCTGTTCCCACCCACCTCCGGCACAGCGAAGGTGGGCGGACATGACATAGTGACGGAGATGGACGAGGTGCGCCGCTCCCTCGGCCTGTGTCCCCAGCATGACATCCTCTTTGACGAGCTGACTGTGGCGGAACACATTATTTTCTTCAGCAAGGTAGATGTGGTGGGGACTTTGTTGATTGTATTTACTTATTCTACTCATTTATATTTTTCCTTATTAACTATCCTACTCCTGTTCATCTATCCTCATTGCAATACCCAGAAATACTACTTAAATTCCATGACTCATCACTTATTAGGGAAAATTTATCTCTTTTCCTGAATGTTTTGGATGAATTATATATGTGGTCACATCCTATTACTGTTTTCAGGCTTGCTTAGTTTTGTTTAACTGTGAAAATAGTTTTAAGTTTTCATTGCCTCACCTGAAAATGTTTGTACCGTTGGCATGTCTTGAATATTTTCATTTTGTTTCCTTTGCAGTTAAAAGGAATGTCAGGAGAGGCAGCCCAAGAGGAGGTGAAGGTCATGGTTGAGAAACTGAAGCTGGAGGACAAGAGGGATGCTGTGGTGAGTGGGATCAGTGGCTTGTGTTTTCTTCTTCCTTCTCTCGACAGATTTTACTCATGTTCATATAGGGGCACTGTTTAGGGGTTGTGGCTCAGGGCCAACACTGCAGTAAGGTTCACATTAAACAAAGGAATGGTACATCAACACTTTAGTATGGCTCACGTTAACCAAAGAAAAGGCTTATCAGCACTGAAGTAAGGTTTATGTTAATCGAAGGAAGGGTACATTAGCACTTAAGTAAGGTTTATGTCAACAAAAGGAGGCAACAACACTACAAGATCCACTTTAACAAAACCTCTCTATCCAAAGTCACGAACCTTGTCTGGAGGGATGAAACGGAAGCTCTCGGTGGGCATTGCGTTGTGTGGTGGCAGCCGTGTGGTCTTCCTGGATGAACCCACCTCTGGCATGGACCCTGGGGCTCGGCGGCTCATCTGGGACCTTCTGCAGCAGGAGAGGTCAGGCCGCACCATCCTGCTCACGACACACTTCATGGAGGAGGCTGACCTGCTGGGGGACCGCATCGCCATCATGGCCAACGGGGTGGTGCAGTGCTGCGGCTCCTCCCTGTTCCTCAAGAAGATGTATGGTGAGTGCTGTGTCTTTGCCAGTGTATTTACCTATTGTAATATACAGAATTTGAGCCAAGCTTGACCCCTCTTTTGGCCACCCTTCTCTATATTCTTTTACAAGAGCACATAGCACATAGTGGGCTTTTTTGTTTTTAATTATTTTTGATTTTGAGCCGTTTTCTCTACTGTGAAGAAAAAAGCTTGTATTGTCCTGTCTCCATATCTACTTTTATCTAACTTTGCTTTAAATTCATGGGTGTTCCTAGCTCTGATTGTCTCCTCATCAAGAATATTTCAAACATTGGCAATTCTGTTGGGGAAGTCAAATTTTTTTACATCATTTCTGCATCTTATTTTTCTTAATTATGTTCATGTCCCCTTGTACCTTATAACTCCATTTTTAACATTTTTATTTTTTCCTTTTATACTTTAGCCACAAACTTAACCCTTCTTAGCTTCTATTAACCTTGTTTTTTGCCTCCTCCAGGTGCTGGGTATCGCCTGATCATCGTCAAGGAGAGGGGCTGTGACGTGGAAGCCATCACAAAGCGGCTTCAGTCTCACGTTCCTGACGCTGAACTAGATCAGAATGTCGGGGCCGAACTGTCATACGTGTTGCCCACTGCTGACGTGGCCAAGTTTGAGGCGATGTTCCTTGAGCTTGAGCAGAAGAAGGCGGAACTCAAGATCTCAAGTTATGGAGCTTCACAGACCACCATGGATGAAGTGTTTCTGAGGTGAGGAAGGAAGAACATGAACAAAACCAAAATAGAATGAAGCCAGAGTGTATATTTCTTTAATGGAGGAGGGAGGGACAGAAGGAAATATATGTAAAATCATTCTTTGTATAATGAGACAAGGCTCATCAAATATATAGTTCTTGCAGTGGGGAATCACCCCTAAAGAGGAAAGAGCTATGTGTGAAGGTTAAAGTTCATGATAGCTTTTATGAGAACTAATGACTCTCAGACCTTGGTAACATTATATCACTCTGTTCTACTTCCTCTTACATACTTTTCATGCTCCACCATCAGTAAAACTAAAGCTGTGACTCACCATCTCCCTTCCTGCAGGGTGGGTGAGGCCGTGGAGCCGGATCTGATATCACACCTCCACCGCTCCACTCCATTCAAGGCCAAAGGCTTAGCTAATGGGGCGGCAGGAGGCCCGGTGGCAGGCGGCCCCCACGAGAATGGTCTTCTCTTAGCACGTTCAGACACGATTGAGGAGATAACAATGGATGCATCGCCAAGTGATAATGGTGAGTGTGATTGTAAAGCTTTTATGGGCCATGCTGGGTGGCAGATGTGACTTCAGTATCAGGATGAAACAGGTCATTTTCAAAAGGATGTTTTATCAAATGGTATTTTCAGCCACTTGAAATTTAGTGTGCAGAAGTCTTCTTTTCTTTCTGTTACTATATATTCAGATTTAGAGAAGTGATTTTAAAGCAAATTTATTATTGAAAACTTTATTCTGCCACTGTTCTTTTCATAACCTGTAACCACTGATAACTTAAAGTAAATAACATACTATTCTGTTATGAAAAAAGGGTTATACAATAGATAGATCTTGGAGTGTAAGTTCCCTCAAATACTGTCTTGTTTATCTAAAGCTTTTAATTTATTTTAGCATCTGTTTTGCTTGACTTCCAATGCAGGACTGATGCCAGAGAATGATTCAGTGTTTCATTAAAGTTTGCTGTTTGTCTTGCTATTGCAATTTTTGACATAAGAGAGTGCACCTCAAATGTCACTTACGTCTGTTGTTTCAGTGTTATATTCATGTACAGGTGTACATTCAGGGACACAACAAGTATGCCCTCAGATTACATTCAAGAATAGTTTACTTTCTGGTTCATGTTACATAGCCTTCACTGTCACACTGATGTGTCAATCAGTCAGTCAGTATCAGGCAATGAGGTTTTCAACAACTCCTTTTAATGTTGCCATTAGATAATTATTTATTCACAAAATTCACCCTGATCCACTGAAGATAATCTAGGAAATAGTTGGAATAGTTAATAGTCTTCATGATCTAGGACTTGGTAACTGAATGTAAAGATTGAACCCATCACTTAAGCAGTTCAGAGATCTTAAAGGATTACCAGATTCACTGTTACAGTTCAGACCAAGAAGGAATGTCAGACTTTGTCCATGAGTGTACCTGCAGAGCATGAACTCCTCAGTGTTATCCCCTCTATGGTCACTCAAACCAAGACCCAAGGAAAACATTCAGGCCCTCAGATAAAAGTAAAATCCTCAGTCCTTATAGACAGAAAAGTCCCAGCAAATCCCACACTCACTGTAAAGTACAGCACATCGTCTCAACAGTGTCCACCAAACCTTAACTGATGTAGTGCAAACTGACGTGTTACACATTCCAGTTCACTCCTTGTCTTCCATGCAAGTGTCCCCACAGAAGATAGTGTCAAAAGTCCTCCACACCCAAGTGTCCTGGTAGATATTCAGTTGGAATTGTATTTTTTAATGAAAAGGAAATTTGAACAAAAGACAACTTGGCACTCATTACTTTTAATTCCTGTATCGTCACAGTATGCATCATTAATTTATATAGATGTAGCTATATTTTTTATTTTTTTCTTCCACTTATGAGTCTACTTTTGACCTCAGCAAGTTATAATCACCTGTACCTCACCTCACAGGCCAACTGAGAGCCACTTGGTTTAACGCGGCCACACAGCGAGTCACTCTTGTCCTCCAGAATGGTAACACACACCACCGTTTTGTTTTCTTGAGTTATTCTCCAGACTTTATTTCATCACAGCTTAGTGACACCTATCATCTTAAGTTCATCACATTTGTTCTTTTGTTTTCTCATCTTTGTGTCTAATTGTTTTTCTCTTTTATCACAGTCTTCAGGACTTTCAATCTCATTTTTTTCCTTGAGTCTCCCTCCCAGTTCTTTTCATTATTATTATTATACCGTCTTTTACTTCATCACAATTGCCTTTCCTTTATAATGTACAGATAACTGAGTCTTCCCATATTTTCAAATATATAAACACTTGTGTTTGTAAGTTAAGAATTGTTGATTTTCACATTACAATGCTTATATTACTTTATATATCAACTAAACAATTAACTTAAAACTTCACTCCTGTGCATGCATTAAACTGTTGCATTATGGTTTATAGTATATATAAATGGAGTCATATACAGTGGCCGTGGCCACCCCTTGAGGGAAGTTCCAGTGAGGAGCAGGGCGCTGGAGATACAGATAGATTGATTGACCTAGGGCACTCTGCCTCAAAGCGTTGTTTGTAAGCAAAGGTTAGGTCTTGTGCCCTTTGGTGTGTTTCAAGCAGAGGACCAGGCAGGGATAATGTTGCCCACTGCCTGCAGATAGTTTTGAATATCCTCCATTGATTGGAGACATAAATATTGTTATCTTGTAATTAAGTTACTCATATTTTTACATAATTGTTTTAATATAAAAACTATATAATTGGACTGACATGAGCTGATGATGCACTGAAATTCATTGCCTTGCAGATAATAGTTAAATGCTTTTTACCTAACATACGCAAATTACGTCTATCCCACAAACAGTGGTGAGCACGAGCTAAAAAGTGTGGCCATGAGAATTGAATAATTAGAGATATACATTATAAAGCCGGTGATAATGAACCTAAGCAATTCTTTCAAAGGGAGTGATGGAAAACTATGAGTTCATGGCTCAGGATGTTGTTCATAATAATATAGCTCACCTCCTCTCTGGTGGTATTGTCATTTCATGCGAGTTTGTATGACTTTAGTACATATTATGGATGTGTTTGGCAGACGGAGTAACATCTCAGCCAACACACCGCACTTAGCCTAGACTCAGAATGGTTTGTTAATTAGATCTGCATCTCTTCCATGGAGATGCATGAGATGTACTACATTCTTATTGATATATGTTTGTGTGATAGACCCTCACCTGCATGCCATCCTTATAACACTGCTTGTCCTGGACATAAATCCCTCAGCTTCCTGACGGTAGTGTCAAGATGTTTGGATTGACTCACCCTAATGCCCTCGCCCATGCTTGAACATATTTGCCTGAAAGATTGCTGCTTCTTAGGCCGGCACAGCATGATGCAGTGCCAAGCAGACCAATCCTTTGCATGTTCCTCCTCATGGCAATGGTAAGTCATGAGTTGCTTTTCACTGCTGAGTTTCATGTAAGCAATGTATGTTCACATGTATTTTACTCCACTTAGTATGAAGAATAATTCAGGTTTGCAGAAAAGTAAGTGTACGACAGGAATAGAAAGGAAAGTTGTCCATATTATTGTTAATTGTCCATAGTTTTATTTGCATCACAGAGTACATTGTTGAGTAGAAAATACTGAGATGTGTCGCTAATTACTGTTAATGTAGTAATGATGTAGATAGGAATAAAGCTGACCTATAGAGCATGCCATTACAGTAACAGGTAGACAGATATATACTTAGTAAATCACCATTTGAGCTATAGTGAGATTGTCATTCACATAAAATCAGTCATAAACAAATATCTGCACCATTAAGACCAAACGCATTTGCTTTTTGTAATGAACTGACTCGTTGCCTAACATTCCCTTGATGGAAGTGCCAAGACTCATCCATTCCACAAGACGGACACAATGTAAAGTAACCCCCTGACTAGTCACACCTGACTCTCACAACTCGCTTCCACAGTGAAGAGTGCGGCAACTGGCATCCTGGAGCCACCAAGCCCCCGCCGTATGCCTCTAGTCAAGAATTCTGGCTGTCTCCTCCTCCTGCAGCAGTTTTGGGCCATGCTGGTGAAGAAAATTCTGTACACATTCAGAAATAAGTTCCTCACATTTGCCCAGGTAACACCCCTTCACCTACCTCTGTTTTCATCTAGCTTGCTAATTTTTTTCTTTCTTGTCTTTTCTATTGTATTTGTTCATCATTCTTCTTCCTTTACCAGTTGTTATCCACTGTATCCAATTATAGTAGTCTAAGACAGAGTGACACAATATTTTGAGTATATAAAAGTATTTTTATATGAAGCTGCCCAATATACTACTTCAGATGTTTAGTGTTATGTCTAGTGCGATGAGAAGCAAAAATCAGATCCATTGTTCTGTTTAAGTAATAAGCTGTCTAGTACAATTAATTATCTTTTGGAGGGGTGAGGAGGTGCTACATGTGTTGTTCCCTTGGCAGAACATCATACCCGTGTTCTTCCTCATCCTGGCGCTGTTGGTGGTGCAGACGCTCCCAGGTGTGAATGATTCTCCTCCCGAGGTTCATTTCACCCTTGATGTGAGTAGGAGGTGTTCATTTTAATGAGAGGAGCTTTTGCAAGCCACTTAACCTCATTCATGTGGATATTTGAATACAGGTTTGATCCACATTTTGCAGAATGCTGGAAATGTGGGATGTGTTGCTGTGATGATGATGATGTGTTGGGTGCTTCATCTTACCATTTAAGTAAATTTGCCATTCACAATAAGATGAGATGCCAAGGAGTGAAAAGATATGAATTAAATAACAGCTTGTATCTGTGTGCTTGACAGTTCTCTTCCCTTCTGCAGACCTTTGATGGCACAGTCACCACACTGCAGGTGACCAACCCAAACAACCTGACACAGGAGGTGGAGAGTGGCCTGGAGGGAACCTTTAATAAACGCAACGTGCTTGATACTGTCCCACCAGACACAAACATTACTACCCACATACTGGATGAGGTGAGGCATCTGTGATTGTCATGGAGTGGATGTCTGGGTAAACTGCATCCAGAGTAATGTTACATGATGGCCAGTAAATAACAAGCATGTTTACTTTATCTCTCCTTCCAAACAATAACATTCACCCCAGCAACAGTGTAGCAACTGGGCACAGCAGTGGCCAGAGTATGGGGTGCAAACAATCTCTGGGTGCAATCAGGAACCTTTGGAATTTGATTATGGCAACATGATAGCAAACAAAAGCAACTTGACTGGCTTGCTACAACTGAAAGTTGATAAGTGGGTTGCCATAAGTCTTAGTGAGGGTATAAGGATGGATGGAGTATTCTTGTACAGGGAACCCCCATTATTCCACCATTCATTCAATATTTCGTTTTGACATGCAATCTTCGCTGTTGCAGCATTTACATTGCAAATCTTATTATATAATCACTGGCTGCCCAATGACATATAAAACAAAGAATATCATTTTTCTCTTCCTTCTATCCAGGCTGGAAGGGATCTTCCTTCCTTCAACCAGCATTACATGGTGAGCCTGAGCATAGAGGGAAACCTTGACCAAGTGAACATCCTGTCACGCTTCAACAACCAGCCCTTCCACACGCCCCCGCTGGCTCTGACTGTTGCTGACAATGCTTTGGTGCGCGCCTTCACTGGCATCAAGAACCTCACCATCAGTACCTCCAACCACCCCCTGCCCAGGACTGACATTGAGAAGGTAAGGGAAGGAGTGTGTCCCTGCTGCTATCAAAGCACAGGTTTCAGTGTTAATGATTTTTTTACAGTACTGTGTTCAAGGTTATGAAAGGGAAAGGGATTTTTTTCAGAAATCAGGCATGAAAGGGTAGTATCTTGCCATGGGTGGAAGTACCCTCTTAATAGATTCATTATAGTCATGGTCATGTCAGCCTTACTAAAAATAACTTCTCATTATGCAGTATTTTTATCTCTTGTTTTTCAGTTTCCTCTTAACCCTTTCATTGCTAATCGCTCGCAACGAGACTTGGAGGGAAGGGGGTCTCTTTTAACCCCTGTATCTCAAAAACTATTCATCACAGCTAAAAAACAAAAACACCATTGGAAAAAGGAGGCCAAGATCTATAAGATTAGATTATGTAAGCCTATCATGTGAATGTACAGGCACATTCAGGGGGTGTCGCCTGTGAGCACGACTGGCGCTATAGCAAGCTTTAGCACCGCCAGCAAGTGATGCTAGTGCTCGCTATTTTAACCTCTGTATCTCAAAAACTATTTATCACAGCTAAAAAACAAAAACACCATTGGAAAGAGGAGGCCAAGATCTATAAGGTTCGGTTATGTATGCCTCTCCTGCGAATGTACAGACACGTTCAGCAAGTGACGCTAGTGCTCACTCTTTTAATCTCTGTATCTCAAAAATTATTAATCACAGCTAAAAAACAAAAACACCATTGGAAAGAGTAAGCCAAGATCTATAGGATTCGGTAATGTAAGCCTCTCCTGCGAATGTACAGGCACGTTCGAGGGGTGTTGCCTGTAAAAACGTATTTATGCGTGCGCAACGGTCAGCCATATTGAGGCAACTACGGAGGACATATCTTTATGGGGTGCTGGCAGGGTAGTATTGCCAACTGCAAAATTCACAACTATTTGGTCAAAATATCAGTCAGGTGATAGGGGAAGCTATGCAAAAAATGCCACTATATTGGACAACAACATCCACCAGTTACTTGTCCGTAGATTTTCCGTTCTAGGCTGATATGATTTTTCACTAAATTTAGTGGAAAAACTCACTGAATTGGCAATGCTGTAGGGTGAGAAATAGTGTTGGAACACTCATACGTGGGAAATTTGAGTGCGACTGGAACTCGCAGCGATCGTTTAACACCACCGGCAAGTTACGCTAGTGCTCGCTGTGAGCATTTAGCAACAAAAGGGTTGATATATATGTTTGATCAACCTCTTATTTTTATTTCCCATCCTCTCCTAAGCCCCACCTCTTTCCCATCTCTTCTGTACCACTGCCTTCATTGTAATCAGTAATGCTTGAGCTGTTCTCACTGCCATTTCTTACCCATGACAGCTGACACAAGACCAGCGGCAGAACTTGGGCTTCCAGATAGGGTTTAACCTTGCCTTTGGAATGTCCTTCTTGGCCGCCTCCTTCGTCATCTTCCTCATCCAAGAACGCAGCAGTGAGTAGTGTGGATCTTCTGTCATCTTCATTTGCATTTTCAGAATTGCATTGAAATATAGAAATGAACTAGTGTTGAAATAAGGAATGTTTATCAATAATTATTTGACCATATTTCACTCTATACCTCTGCTCACTTTCTTAGTAATTTCTTTCCTGATAAGAGAACTTATTGGAAGAGTGCAATTAAATGGCGGACATATCCGATGTACTTTCATTCGTTACATACATAAACACATCACTTATACTCATATGTATGCATGCGGTATTTTAAGTGTAGCCAACATCCACCCCTAAACTTCAAATGAAAATTGGCTGAGAAAGCTGTCAGACCATTCCATGCTCATCTGTCATCCCTCTAAGTATACATCTTAATAAGTCTTCCAACACTCCCCAGCCAAGGCCAAGCACCTCCAGTTTGTGTCTGGGGTAAACTTCATAACCTACTGGACAGCCTCTGCCATCTGGGACTATGTGCTCTTCCTCCTCCCCTGTGCCCTGTGTTTGATGTGCCTTGCTGTGAGTATTAGCACTAACATCTATACCTAGTACTTTTTATTGAGTAGTATGTTTTGTTTTGCCCTTGTCCTATTTTCTGTACAGTATAAAAGAAAGCTTATTTAAATATAATTTTTAAAAATCTGGGTAATGGGAGATTAGGGTTTTATTGAGTAGTATGTTTTGTTTTGCCCTTGTCCTATTTTCTGTACAGTATAAAAGAAAGCTTATTTAAATAAATTTTTAAAAATCTGGGTAATAGGAGATTAGGGATGTAATGAGTTGATAGAAATGCTGTATACAATTGTTAGTGATAGAGAATAGGGAAACAGATCAGAGACATTTATATAGATGGATAGACCGTCCCATGCTGCAGAGGATCAAAGATAAGAATTAAGAGTTCTCAGTCGTGTAGTGTTGTTAGCATTCACAGTTTACCATAGGACAAATGGGGTGTCAACATTGCAATTGCAAAATAGTCTCATAGTTGTGTCAGACCAGTCCATGCTGCACCCTCACTGGTCATGTCTTGTTGCAGCTGTTTGGCATGAAGGGGCTGAGTGAGGGGGAGCAGCTGGCACGCATCTTCCTGGTATTGTTGCTGTACTGCTGGGCCTCCCTCCCCCTCATGTACCTGTGTTCCTTCCTCTTCTCAGTCCCCTCAGGAGGCTTCACCAAGATGATCATGGCAAATATTATAACAGGTAAGTGGCAGTTGCGGCGCCATGATTTTAGAACCCACAGGTAAGTGGTAATAGTGATAAATTTTGCAGTGGTAAAATTCCACTTACAGTACACCAGAAAAAAAGCACTGATCTTTCTACATACCAGAGAGCTGCTTTTTATTTTGCATCTTAGGGCAAGGAAATTACCAGTGAACATAACCTAATGTATTTACTGCAGACTGCCTTACCACCAACACCTCATCTCCTCCTCCCCACCCCCAGGCATGGCCACCATCATCACGGTCACCATCCTCAGAATCCCAGACCTTGAGCTACAGCACGTGGCAAACCTCCTGGATTGGATCTTCCTGCTCTTCCCATCGTATGCCATGGCTGCTGCTATCACAGATATCTACAGTAATTTCCGGTCCACCGAGATATGCAAGCAGCCGACCTTTGAGCTGATCTGCTCACTGGGAATCGCTCCAAATCCTTGCTGTCGAGGTATGTTTTGAGTTATCACAGGCTAAGGTGGTTAGGACATGTGAAGGGAAGGGAGGATGGTGGGGCACTAGAGAGTAAAAGATGTAGATGCAGCAGGTCCAGGAAAAAAAAAAAAAGCTGACTGGGATAGAATTAAAGTGTCATCTTAAGATAGAAGTAATAACAGGTACAGGTATATTAAACAAATGTTAGGTAGTGATTGTTTATTGGCAACACAGCAATGATATAGTTTTACAAACTGGAGGTTATTGACTAGGTAAAAAACTTTTATTCTGGAGGCTGATGATGCCACTTTTTTTTTCATTAGTACAAATTCATCATTGATGTGCAAATCATAATCAAACTTTTCTGATGAACCTTAACTGGTACTTATGTGAATAGAAAAGTCAGATTCTGCTAATGTTATCCTGTGCTCATTTTTACCAAAAACTTACCTTTGCTCAATGAGAAGCCTCCCCATAAATTAACTCGGAGCACCATCCCCACAGAGGCCAAAGAGTGTGGCGCGTTTGGGTGTGTGGAGTGGACTGAAGACTACCTCGGCTGGGAGAAGTTGGGTGTGGGGCGGATGCTGGTGTTCCTGGGCGTGGAGGGTGTGGCCTTCTTCCTGCTCATCACTCTGGTGGAGATGAAGGTGTTTGAACAAGTCGGGTACTTCCTTGCTCGCCTCAGGAGGGCCATCACTCCTTGGAGGATTGGTGAGTAGGGTTATGGTGATGCTGAATGCTTATGCAACATAGTGGAGTAGTTTGGTAGTGTTACTCACACACATCAAGGTATTAATTGGTATTAATTAATTTTATCTTACAGGCCGGGGTTTGGAGGATGGACAAGATGCAGAGGAGGACGAGGATGTGGCTGCTGAGAGAATCCGCATCCTTGGCACTCCGTCAGAAAAGCTGTGGGAGTCTGATAAGCTGATATTCAGGTAGCTGGTAACATTCAAGGTGGTTATTAGAAAAGGAAAAATGTCAAAATAACTCTATATGCTGCAGTAAATTTACCATGAGTTGTAGAACAGGTGGTGACAAAGTAATTGGCAACATGTACAGGTAGAACAATTCACTCTAAAACCTTATTTCAATGTTGGTTTCACATATTTTAAAGTGAGGGAAGCTCCTGAGCCTCAGCATTTTTATTCCAGGGACCTCTGCAAAACCTACCCTGGAGGGCTGACGGCGGTGAACCACCTCAACCTTGGAGTGCCGCTGGGGGAATGCTTCGGCCTCCTGGGCATCAACGGGGCCGGCAAAACCACCACCTTCAAGATGCTCACTGGTGACTTGCAGGTGTCTGAGGGAGATGCCTTTGTGAATGGCTTCAGCATAAAGGGAGACATAAAAAAGGTGAGGGGAGGAAGGTGTCTGATAAGATAAAACACAACAGCAGGTTTATAAATTCATTTAAATGTGTCAAGGGAGACCTCATAAGAAATCAGTGGCAAGCAATATTCATGAAAGTCACCAACATCTCTAAAACCTATGCATCAAATACATGGATGTGTGAGGAGGAAGGTAGCAGATGTAAGGGAAAATACTGTAGCAGGTTTGTAAAGGCAGTCAACCTAAATGTGTTGGGGTAGACCTTATAAGAAATTAGTATCAAGCAATATACATGAAAGCCATTAACATCTCTAAAACATAGCATTAGAGACATGGTTGTGAAATGAAGCTCAGCAATCACAAATGCATGCAGTGGAAATGAGGCATAAAAGAGTTGCATATGGTGTTTCAGGATAGGATGGAAGAAGTGATTACAGTATATAATTAGTTTAGTATTGGTGTATTAGCAATGAGAGTGGATTGTGTTGTTGATAAAGTTCAGCTTGGTGCTCAAAAGATTATCTGGACATGTGATGAGAATGAATTAGGATTACTTTGTGGAAAAAGTATACAAAAGAGGGATTGAGGGAGAGGTCTGTCTGGGGGAGAACACCAGTGACCTGAATCTATAGAATGGACAAGTATTGGGGAGAGTTTGTGGGCAAGGGACTGAGTATGGTGAGAGGGAGTGCACAGAACCGATAATGTTTGGAGATGCTTCTGCTAAGGCCCCATGAGGGAAGTAGGCATTCATTATTTAGATAGAAAGATAAATTGGATGGATCTCTAGAACAAGCATAACATCACTTACAGGTGCGGCAAGACATTGGCTACTGTCCACAATTTGATGCTCTGCTTGACCACCTGACGGGCCGAGAAACACTGTGCATGTTTGCCCGGCTGCGTGGTGTTCCTGAGGGTCTCATTGACTCCACCATCAAGAGTCTGGCCGAGGAGCTGCTCATCACAGAGCACCTCGAAAACCTGTTCAAGAACTTGAGGTGTGTCATAATGGCAGGGAGATACAATGGATAAATATTAATCTGTACATTATTCTGATACCTTCTCCAGCTGTCCAGATACTTCCTACCTTGCAGTTGGAGATATAGAACTGTTTTTATAAGCTGAACACCCTAAAAAGTGGCCTCTCCACACCATTAGTTTTATTCCCATTGTGAGCTTACCCATAATGTGTAATACAGGTGACTGCTTGCTTTACAAGCATTCTAACAACAATAGTTCATTATAATAGAGATTGCATCTTACTTTTCACTCATAACAAACCCTGAAATGTAATATAAGAACATTTGTTCATTGGGAAATTTTAAACAGAGCATGCTTTTTTTTTTTTTGAGGGGGAGGACACCTTTATGTGCCTGGGGGGTATGTCAACATCCTGTGGGGATACATCCTGAGAGAGAGAGAGTGAGTTCCATTCTCTATCAGTCTTGAGAAGCATTTGATTCCGTTCATTGCAAGGCACTCTAGAATCTTCTGCAACTCTCTGAGATTACTACAAGGACTGTTGGCCTGTCAACTGGACTTTACTCTGAGATTGAAAGTGCTGTGAAGTGTGGCTGGGTGGGGGTTACTGATCCACAGCTCTTGCCTAGTACCCAGTCCATGCAAGTGTTGATAAGTGATGCAGCAAGGACACAGCCCTCCCTCACTTCTGCACTCATGGGTAAGAAGCTGGACACCCCCATCCACCCACACTTTACAGCACTCAGTCCCAGAGTATATAGGCCTGTCAATAGACCAAGTCCTTGGAGGAATCTCATGGAGTCGCAGGAGATCCCAGAGTGCCTTGCAATGCACTGAATCAAATGCCTTCTTAAAATCGACATAGGCTGCAAGCATCCCCTGTCGAAACTTGCATCAATTTTCCACCAGTACACAAAGCGCTAGGATATGGTCAATTACTGACTTATCAGGTGTGAACCCAGACTTATCAGGTCTCTGCAGCTTCAACAGCTGGTTGTGAATCTGCTTGAGCAATAGATGCAAAAGCCCCTTGACTGGCACACTGAGCTGCATAATACCACAGTATTTGTTGCAGTCTTGGCAGTCCCTTTTTCCCTTTCATATAGGGACAACCAGCCCCCTCTTCCAGTCAGGAGGAATGGTATAAGACTGTCATATGGTAGCTAAGACCACATGCAACCCACAGATCATGGCCTCACCTCCATCTTGAAGCAGCTCTGCACTGATGCAAATACCAGCTGCTCTTCCACTCAACCTTGCCATAGCCTCTCTAACTTCAAAGTACTCAGCCCAATGAGCCTTCTGCACATCCATGTCTGACATGAGGCAGTCATCTGCTTTTCACATAGCACTCATTTGACTAGTAGTAGCTTTTGTGAGGAGGGGTTGGAAGCCCCTCCCCAACTAACTCAAATCAGGGACTGGACTGACTTCTAGCCATGGATGGGGACACAAATCCCCTGAGAGGATAAATCCCCCAGCAGTCCAAGCCTGCCTGGGAAGGGTGCCAGTATGGAAACTTGCTCGGGGGGGCCCCCGGGGTTGGTGTCATAGGGTGGGTGAGACAACATGTCCTGTTTCCTTATTGACTGATTGATAACTTCACTGGTCACTGAGTCTGGGATTGTCCTTTCAGTGGCGGCAACAAGAGGAAGCTGAGCACAGGCGTGGCATTGGTGGGTGACCCTCCACTGGTGCTGCTGGATGAGCCTTCTTCAGGGATGGATCCAGTGGCACGCAGACTCCTGTGGGATGTCTTGACTTCTGTCAGGGATGCTGGCAGGAGCATCATCCTCACATCACACAGGTAGGCCAAAAGGAAGTGTTGCTGCCGTTTCCACTACTCTGGTCCTGTTGGTATTAATGTTCTTGGCTTTTTCCTATGAAGGAAACATGTCCTTATCTAGATGCAATATACATTTAGAAATTGGTCACAACTATTATTTACAAAATTATTTCCATTCTTCATTCCTCATAAACAGTATTTGACTGATAAAAGTAACATGACTACAATACCTACTCCAAGAGTGTATACACCAAACACGACCTGTGCTAACACTGTCCTTCCCCTTGTGGTTGCCCCCTCACCAGCATGGAGGAGTGTGAGGCGCTGTGCACCCGCTTGGCCATCATGGTGAATGGCAAGTTTTGCTGCCTGGGCTCACCACAGCACCTCAAGAGCAAGTTCAGTGAAGGCTACTCCATTATTATCCGGTAAGGAGCAGAAGAATATTTCACATTCATTTAGGCCCTTTTTTAGGGGAACAAATTACTCAAGAAATTGAGTACTAGGCATTATTCAGTACAAATAAAAGATGAAAACATCTGGAAGGTTGAGGTCTTACATGCTTTAAATCCCATTGACAGTGTTAGACTGAGGATCCCCAAGCCAGGCAACTCACATTATACAGCTCTGCATAATTGTGAAGAGCAGTACCTCTTCCATGCAGCTGATGCTATGGCTGAAGTGTGAACTTGCATTCTCAAGAATTCAAGCCATAAACTTTATCAGTCAATCTTTCCCACTAATGAACATTTAGTAAACAACTGATATGACAAACAGGCACACTTATGTTTTTGCTATGACATTGATAAACAGGCACACAATGTTTTCACTATGACTCAAACAAAAAGTCTAGTCCTATGGTTTCCCCTTGCCTCCAAAGACCTTGCATAGTAATGCAATGTTTTAACCAGGAGACAGGCAACAGTGGAAATGATCCTAATAAACAATCATTTGGTGTCTCCCTTGCCAAGCGTGAGCATGAACCAGCCAGACCAGGAGGAAGAGGCAGTCACCATAGACCTGTCGTCCTCCCAGCTACCCCCAGAGATGCGTGCTGTACATGACTATATGAAGGAGACATACCCAGGTAAGTCTTCAGGCATCATTATGGCAAAGAAGAAATCATATGCTATGTCCCAGTTAGTGATGTTCCAGGAGGGTACAAGAAAGTAGATATAGGGCATGTTTGCCCATTCCCATGCAACATTCCAATTAGTAATCAAATCAGGATAAAACTTCTCTGGAAAATTGATATGGTATATAAAAATGTGTATATATATGGATGTGGATATAAATCAATAATTGTCAAATTATAGAATGTGTACAATGATATTTAATTTTTATGCCTTGGCTAAATTTCCCAGTTTTTCCAAGGGATAATTATTTATTGGAATGTTATGTACAAATTACCTTTCAAACTTTATCTGCTTATGGAAAAGAAAGTGTTACTGTTAACACATGCACCTAGTGTTAGCTTAAGTACGTTGGATCAGAAAAACTTCAATGTGCTTTTGCACACTTTCTCCAACAACTGCTTATCCTAAACTACCTTCTTAACAGCCAACCACCTTCGGGAGATGCAGTGGGGGCGGCTGGAGTACTTTGTCCCAGCAGAGAGCCTGACCTGGGCCGCAGTGTTTGGTACTCTGGAGCGTAGCCGCCAGCACCTTCCCATCGAGGACTACAGCGTCACACAAACCACACTGGAGAGGGTCAGTTGACTTCCTTGATCCTGTGGGTTGAAGAAAATGTAGCAAGCCAAACCAATGGAAGCCCAATAGAAAAAAAAGTGCCTTCTTGGAGACAATGAACAAGTCAACAATACTCTTTCTCTTCCCATTCATGGCATGATTTTTAGACACCCAACACTCTAAAATCAGTAAATGTGATTCCTGAGGCTGATAAGAAAAGGCTAATAGTCTTTACCACATTTTGTTTAATGAACTTTTTACCTCAACCATGATACCAGTCAAGTTACATGTTGCATTATTTCCGCAGGTGTTCCTCACCTTCACCCGAGGCCAGCGGCCAGACGAGGAGAACAAGAGATAACTACAGGCAAGGGTGTGAGCAAGAGGAGGGCACAGTTACCTTACTTAATGTCAAAGCCACACCCTACTGTTAAGACGGGATGTGGACTCCATGTTATGTTGTTCTAGTACTGATGTTATTGCTAGTCATTTTTCTCATAATACACTGTATTATCTGTTTAGAGTATTACAGTGATTTTGGATGAATCTCAATCTTTTGTTAGCAACTATATAACTAGAGGGAGGGAAAATTGTATATTTTTGTTTATGGAACCAGGAGGTGGCAACCTTTACTCAACACTTGCCTGGTGCAAGCAGCCTAGATTTACTCTTGCAGTGCAGGGTTGACAGTCAGGTATGGGAGTCTGATTTCCTATCTTCATGCCAAGGAAGGACGCTTCAAAACCCAATTCTGTGCCTGCCCAGGGTTCAGAATGTCTGAATCACTAGTGTGAATGCGATGCATATGTTTGTGTGTAAATGATGATGTGGCCCGTTTCATTGGGTAAACTCCTGACTAAAATGTATAATTTTTAGAGTGTGGTGAAGGAAAGGGAATAATGAACATTGCAAATTTAGCCTGTCATTGTATTGTGCAGATGGTGGCAACACAATTTATGGAGTTAAAAAGTTTGTGGTGATTTGTATGTTTGAAATCAAACCCTAGAAAATATATAAATAACTTGAGTGTTGGCAATTAAATACTTGAAAGGCACAAAAGCAGTACAATTTTGATGATTTCCTTAAAACTGTAATCTGTAAGATTAGGTGAAGTCTATACACAACAGCTGTGATCAACTAGGATGTAAGACAAATAATCAAATATATGAATATTTTCAGCACTGTATATAAGCAGCATTAAAAATCAAAGCAATTATATGTTAGCCAAATGAAGGCCTTATGTGATGATATATTAATAAACACAAAAAGCAAGCCACTGGCTCCCTAAACCCTAAGGTGAGTGGCAGAGTATCTCTACCACACACTCAACATTATAATCCAGCAGTTAATGAAGACTGTTTGGCAAACTTCCCCAGGCATGAAATTAGCAGGGAGTTAACTTGTGAATTAGGGTGTTCAGCAGTTTGTACGAATCATTCCAATTAGCGCTCATATTGAGAAAAGAAAACTGGAAAATAGATCTGAGGGATAAACATTGTCAAAATAAAATATGAAATCAAACTTTATTTTGACTTTCATTTTAATACCTTGGTTCATTTCCCATTCTAGCTATTTTTTATGATATAGCACAGTGGAATGCTGCATACATACGTGAAAACTATTGTACTATGTGATGACTTCCCAGAGCTGAATAGGGGCTGAATGTATGTCTGTCTTAGCAGGAGATGGACATTGAGGTTCACCCAAAAGCATTTCCATACACACAAATTTGAAGACTTAAAACAATACCTTACACAGAGTAGTAAATCCTCAACAAATATATACTGTTTTTGTAATTTTTATTGTGTGAGCTGGATTGAAGGGTCAAATTGCTATAACTGGAACATTCATTGACACATTGAATACTAATATTACTTCCAAATGAAATATATGTACGGTAGATGGATTTAGATGCTTTAACAAAGACCACATTAATCACTTATTGGCAGACTCCCTACTCTGGACTAGGGTCTGTGTGGTCTGAACATCTATGGAAATCTTACCTGGCACCAAGGAAGAGGTGTTGAAGAACCTGTTGAGAGGAGGAGGAAGGCACTCTCCATCACTTCAATGGATACAATGCCGGAAGACTCTGGCCAGGGAGAAGAGAGAGTTGCTTATGAAATGAATGAATACCTCTGAAGAATAAAAATAAGCTAAAACTAATATAATAAGACCAAACAAAATCCCAAAACCAACAGTAATTACAATCATGCATTTACAACTCTAGCATAAACATAATAGAGAAGAAAAATAGCCATAGTGTAGGCAAACAATAAAACTATGACCACATGTGATAAGAGTGCGCAAGAAGCTCAGGTCGTTAAAAATATTGATGTGCTTTGGCTGCTCCTTTGTCCTCTGCATCCTGGAAGATCAGGCCAAGAGCAAACAGCTGCTGGACCTGTGATGGAGTCTCTGGGACACTCACCACTTTTACTCCTGATTATTTTCTTGTTCATTTTCTTTACATCCTAGCCTATAGCTACGGTAGGCTTTCTTGGGTGGGCCTGGTGGTCAGCCCAAGCCCATCATGGCGCAGGCAAGTGATCTTTTTCCGTTTATGTACAGCGCTAAAATTAATTTAATATAGATTTTCTTATGTATTTTTGCGGTCCGTAGAACTGAATATGACAACTGTTTTATGGAGAAACGAACAAACAGTTTTAAGTTATTTTCTCCTTGATGCTGCAGCAGTCGCAGTCCTCAAAATAGCTTCCGCAGAGGGCTTTAGGGTCGGGGGAGCATATTTAAACTACTCCAACCGAACCTTACGATTTATCTGATGGGGGCTGCGCCCCTCGACCCCCTTTAATAATTAGGGGGCTACGCCCCTCCCTGACCCCCCTCATGTGGTATATATGTGACTTATTTCTGAAGCGAGGAGGTATTTCGCAACACCTGTTGCAGCCTCGCTGCGCCAGCAGTAAATTCAGAGGCGACGCGCTTTCGTAAACATTATCCCATATTTTCAGAGAGTAAAAAAAAGTCTCTTGAATTGGATTTTCAAAGCGTTTCCATGATCAAGGAAGGTTTGCAAACGGAAAAGATCTCATAAATTGTATATGGATACTGAATATTACGACTTTTAAAGTTTGAATTCCTTCCGCACAGTAATAGATAGAAGCAAAAATAACTTTAAAGGCAAATAACTCAAAAACTGTTAATTTCTCCAAAAATAATGTGGGATATTCTGATTCTGACGGACAAAAAATACATAGAAAATCTATATTAAAATTATTTTTAGCGCTGTATCAATGCCGAAAACGGAAAAGACCCAGCAAGTGCTTACAGTGCCGTCACGTCATCTATTTTTGGCCTGGCATGCTGCCCCCCCTCTCAGAGCTCATTCTCCTTGATTTCCCCTTGACAGTTCCTCTTCAGGACAGCATGTGGGTAGTCTTAGGCCACTCAGCGGGGACTGAAAATTCCAGTGTGCTAGGGCGGCGTGATTCAAATCTTGCATCATCTAGGGCACAGCGAACGGCAGGATCGAGTATACGCCAGCACCACTCAGCCCTCCCTCCTTCAGTCAGAAGGAATGGTACCAGATTGTTATGCAGCAGTCAAGGCTCACACACAGTTCACTGATCATGGCCTCACCTACAACCTTTGGAGCAGCCACACTGATGTGTTAAAAACACAAGCTGCCTTCCCACCTCTCAACCTTAAGCACAGCCTCTGACCTCATTGAGAGGGTGGGGGCTGTCACACATGGGTGGATCAGCATCCATTACACTGCACCACTTATACTATTTGGAATTCAGCTGTTGGAAACTGGCAGCTTGGGGGGGGCCTCCATCATGTTCAAGGCTCATAGAACTCCAGTCCAATGTGCTCTATGCCCATCTACATGTTTGATATGAGTAGGGTAAATTCTAGTGTTTTGCCCACATTCCCTCCCCTCATACAAGCTTGGGGACCTGGGTAAATGTGTTTCGTGGGGATGATGAACCAATGCATCGCGTATTTTTAGTTGGGGGGGGTAAAACTCCTGCAAATTTAGGGAATTTTCCTCCCACCAACCACTAAAATAAGCGTCGAGGACGAATTTAGTGTTTCCTGTAATGGGAAACCACGCACCTACTGATCCCCCAGGCTTGTTTCCTTTTGTAGGAGAAGCGTAGTGAACCCACCAAACGATGTGCTTCCACCTCAACCATCTGGCGGTGGCACCGGAGGTCAGTCTGTGCTCACATAAACCGCTTCCACAATTACACACTCATGCTATGTCTCTCTAGTAGGCGGTCAGTCACTCCCTCACCGCAAGGTTTATAGTCCTCCAAGTAGAGTCCGTGGTACCAAACACAGTGTGGTCTTCAATTGTTTAATGCTCGACAATTAAGTAAAAACCCACCGGCTAGCTGGGATCTGCGGGTTGTAAGCAGGAAGTGCAGGCTCCGAACCCTCCTGCCCGAGCTGTTCGAACACGTGAATCCCACTGACTGGATTTTAACTTGTTTTCACAAGTTCGGTATCTCCCAATATAACAAGGTGATTGTGGATATTGACTCCGCGCCCAAAGAATACCGAGATAATTGACGCCCATACTATCATAGTTAAAAACAAAGTACTCTGGGTAAAGTAAAGAAGCCGAATGAATCCTCTTCCCCAACGATCTTGGGGGACCGGCGTAGAACTCTGGGGTATTTGGGTGGGGGAGCATATTTAAACCACTCCAACCGAAACTTTACGACTCTGGTTGAACGAGGGGGCTTCGCCCCTTTGACCCCCTGCAACAACGTTAGTCAATGATCAGTTGCAAAGCAGCTTAACATTCCAAAAACCCTGAAGTTCTGAAGAATCTTAACAAGTGCTTAGGGTTGATGCACTGAATCCTCCTTCTTAGCTAAAGGTAAAGTTAGGGGCATAAATTTAGCTGCACATGACCTTGTCCCTCATCTCCATCACATTGGCCTCTAAGCCTGTGGCTGGAATAACCCATTACCTGGGGATTATTAGTGACCAGTGTGGCATCCCCTGGTTACCAGTTAAATACCTTCCCTTATAGGGTATTCCATTTTTGGGTCGATCCGAAAGGGAGGGCTGAGCCAGGAATCAAAACCAGCAGATTTGTAGCTAGGCACATGCTAAACCACTTCACCATGGAAGATGTTATTCCTCCAAAAGCTTTGTCGCGTTACACTGAAAAGTACATAATACTTATTAGTAAATCTTCTATCATTTAGGAAAAATATAGAACTTTCTAAAGGAAACAGCATCAACGAAATGTTCCATGTGATTTTAAAACTAGGCTACCAATAAGCTGCTAGAATAAGATACTATGTATAAGGATCCCATTCATAAACTCCTAAATCTATTACTATTTCAACCAACACCTCAGAACAAGGCTTATACACAGAGAGGGTGGGTTAACAGTATGGCACACCTGATAAAGACTAGTGTGCGGTACAGGATTCAGGGTTACCGTAAGTGTGGTTGAAGATTTTGTTTGACGTTAACACAAAATACATGAAAATTTCTCCAGAAAGGTTGGCAGCTGTTGATATACCAGATATATTCATGGCAGAAAAAACATACTGAGACAATGTAGAGACCAGGCTGCCTGTCCTATAACCCTCCAACAGTAAAAGAAATATATAGGCCATGCAGAAACAAAACAAAAACAATGACAACATGCACTAACGTAATGAATACTTCAAATTTCAAATATAAATAACATATATGAGTATAAAAATAGAGGTCAAAGTGGTTGTTATGAATGTTTACCAAAGCTTCTACTTCATTTGGATTATTTTACAGAATTACCAAGGCGTTGAAAAAGTAAATAATAACAGCTGACACATACAATTCTCCTCAACACGATAATATTATCAGAGTTTACCATTAATCCGAAAAGGTGGAAACACAATTACCATATTATGTTGTAAACACACACACACACACACACACACACACACACACACACACACACACCACTGAGCTCTGTGTGCTCTTCAATGAGGAGACAGCTGGCCATTGTCTCTGAGAGAGACCCGCAAGACACCTGAAGAGGAGGCAGTGCACTACACACACACACGTAAAAAGAACCCTGGTTCGATTCCCAGGCTGGATTTGAAACACTTGGGCATGTTTCCTCCCCACGTGTAACCCCACTTCATGTAGCAATAATTTTATACCGGATGTAAATCGAATTTTGTATTTGATCTCGTAACCCGGAAGTGAGTGTGTGGCCATTCCCATCCATAGACCGGTCATATAATGGGAGTTCACTATGGACTTGCAGCCCGAGAGTGAGTGTGTGTCATTGGGCTTTATTCCCATCCGTTAATCTGCAGGTCATACGTGAGTTGCCCTAGGACCCACACACATATATATATATATATATATATATATATATATATATATATATATATATATATATATATATATATATATATATATATATATATAAATATATACTATATATATATATATATATATATATATATATATATATATATATATATATTATATATATATATATATGATATATATATATATATATATATATATATATATATATATATATATATATATAGATATATATATATATATATATATATATATATATATATATATATATATACTATATATATATATATATATATATATATATATATATATATATATATATAGTATATATTTATATATATATATATATATATATATATATATATATATATATATATATATATATATATATATATATATATATATATATATATATATATATATATATATATATGTTAAGATAAGAACATAAGAACGTAGAAGTAGTCTGCAAGAGGGGCCGGTTGGCCTAAACAAGGCAACTCAAAATACACTCAACCCCACCTTTACTCTCACCACTCCATGGCTTTATCTAACCTCTTCCTGAATGTATCTGTGGTATTGTCCCCAAGCCTGTTCCATTCATCTACCACTCCTATTGGTGAGTACCAATTCTTGCCACATGTCTTTTGTTAGAATCTGTATTTGTTCTAACTTAAAACCATTGCTACGCGTCTCTACCACAGTTTCTTTTACTATCAAAATCTTATGCTGACATCCCCTTTATTAAAAGCTTTTCCTTCATCCACTTACAGACTTCTGATCAAGTGCTTCGCTTGACCTTTCGCCTTTCTAGGGAGTGTATATTTGAAATGCTTCAGCCCCACCTGTCTTCCATATAGGCAAGTTTCTCACCCCTGAATCATCTTTGTCCTCCTCCCTCTGTAGTTATATATATATATATATATATATATATATATATATATATATATATATATATATATATATATATATATATATATATATTTTTTTTTACAAAGAAGAGGAGTCAGCCTCAAGGACATACAATTGTAACAAATGTAAAAAAAAATAAAAAAAATGTCTCTAAACAAAAGAGTTAAGAGGTGGCCGAAAGATAGGTCAGTTTCAGGGAGGAGGTAGGTGTCCTGATACCTCCTCTTGAGAAGGAGCTCAAGTCAGGCAGGAGGAAATGTTAGATGAATAAGATTGTTCCAGAGATTACCAGCGTGAGATAGAAGAGTGAAGATGCTGGTTAACTCTTGGGTAAGGGGATTTGGACAGTAAAAGGGATGAGCTTGAGTAGGAAAGTCGGTAATAATAGTGTAGGAGGGCCGCGGAGGGGAGGAGGCATACAGTTAGAAGTAAGTTCGGAAGAGCAGTCAGCATGAAACTATCGATAGAAGATAGAAAGAGAGGCAACATGGCGGCGAAATTTAAGAGGTAGAGAACTATTAGTAAGACGAGGAGAGATGATGAGACGAATAGCCTTAGACTCCACTCTGTCCAAGAGATCTGTGAGTGTAGCCCCCACACGTGAGATGCATACTCCATACGAGGGCGGACAAGGCCCTGTAATGGATAGAGCTGTGCCTTTATGCGGGCAAACATTTGCCTGTGCCACAGCGAGCTTGGGCCGACAACCAGGCCCCCACCAAGAAAGCCTACCCCAGCTCTCGGCTAATACGTAAAAAAGTAAATAAATAACACGGGTAGTCTTACACAGTGTTCAAGGACTTACATCTGTATACACTAAACTTACATCGGTATACACTATAATGATTCATCAGTGTTTCTTCTGGCCATTCCTGTTTATATTAGCAGGAGCCGCGATTGGAGGTTTTTTTTTGTGTGTGTGTGTGTGTTCGTGTGTTCGTTTATTGACTTTTACCGTAAATAGTAATAATCTCATCGGTAGAAAATTTTAAGGGCTGCGACTACGGGGTGTCCTACTGTGTATATGGTACGTCCATTAGCTTTGAAATCTTAGTATGTTTTTTGTCGGTGTAAAGGTGTGATACTCTGTGAATTTACATTAAATTCGGGTGAGGAGACTCAAACAAAGCGGGGTTTTTTTTGTTTGTTTGTTTCGCATGCTTTATATTTCAGTTAATCGCTTTGAAAAAAAAACATAGAAACTTTGTTTACCTATCTACATTTCGCATTGATAAAATTTTGTAATTTTTTTTTTGTCTTCGAAAAAATTGTAACGATTTTTTTCATTGTGTCCCGTTTTCTTTTGACATTTTTTGACATTTTATCAATAGCAAAAATTGTCCTTTAGTTGTATTTTTAAATGATACCTAACAAAAGTCGGTCAGACTTTTTTTCGATTTTGTGATTTTTTTTTTAATTTAAAAACTACTTTTCGAGATATTGGCTCCAAATATGTTTTTCCATTTCATCCCTGTCTTGCCATTTGTATTTATTATTCACGTATTGTTGTGTATACCTTGTTGACTTACTGAAGAATGATAAGGCGTCTGGTCCCGCACACCCGCTCGCTTCTACCTCTAAATACCTCGCTTCTACGCTACTCTCTTGCTTTGTTTTCTGAGTTGGCCGCCCATAAGCCCTCTTGATGTTGATGACTATTTATGGCGCCTTGCGCTTGTACATCATTTGTAAGGACGTTTTTTTGGCTGAGTGGAGAGAAAACTACGACGCACTCTCCTGTCTGTTCCGACTGGCACTGCTTTGGCGCCTCTCTTCCCCTGTCTCGCCGCTCGGAGGAGAGAATGACATGAGAAACTTTTACGGAGAAAAAATATTCAAATGTAATTTTACTTATATACAAGCATTGAACGATACATGCACATGTTGACGTATGTCCGCTATGACGCAACAGCCCTCCAGGTGGAAGGGGTTCTAATTTTACGAAACAAGCCTCACCACCTGGCAGTTAGGCTTTCCGGCCATGCTGAGCGAAAAACATGTACTCTTACTATTTTAATATATTCGTCGAAAATACCCCGTAGTAACTCTGTTGGTGGTGGCGAGGTTCTAAAGTGCTAATCGGCTCACGGATAGAGACAAGTACCAACGATGAACATGAAACACAATTTTAAAGTATTCTGTGCAGTGCACCATTTTCTTATGTCACTGAGGGAAGGAACACGCGATTCGAGCGGTGACTGCTACAGATATTCCCCCCCAGTGACTTCATAGAAGGAACGATATCTTCCTGGTGCGGACTGGTGCAGACGGTGTTGTTTCGGCGACGGAGAGCTGGGGCGCCTGGTCTGGGGCCAGCAGGTACGCCGGCTTGACCTGTCTGGAGACCGCGTCCTGAGAACCATGTTTGTTCATCGTGACAGTCTTTCTGGTCCGTCTCAGGACGCGGTAGGTCCTTGTAGGGCTGCTGCAGGGGCCGCCGAACGGCATCCACGCGCACGAAGACGTGGTGGGTGCAGGTGTCGAGGTCCTGGCTGACGAAGGTCTTCTTCGGGGAAGAGCGAGGCTGCACTGGCTGGAGGCTCCTCATGGCACCTTGAGGCGGGCGGCGAAGTCCTGGACGCCGCAGGGGCGGGTGGTGGGATCCAGGAGGCGGTGGTTAAATCCAGGGGCAGCTAGTAATCCCAGTGGGGTGTCACTGTGTTTGCGTGTCTACTGAGTCTGCGGTGTGTGGTGGCGTATACACTGAGTCTGTATGGCGTGTACACTGAGTCTGTGTGTGGCGTGTACACTGAGTGTGTGGCACTGTGTGTCTCAGTAATATGTCGCACTGTGTTTGAGTGTTCACTGAGTCTGTGTAGTGTGTCACACGATGTGCGTGTCTCAGTCGCCGGACCAGCAGAAAAGCAGGGAGGAGGAGGGGTGGGGGGGGTGAGCGCCGGGAGAAGCACCATGGGGCACAAAAGATGCCTGAAGGGCGCTGAAGATGCCTGGAGGAGGCGCACAGAGGGAGCCTAGAAGAGGCGCACAGAGGGAGCCTAGAAGAGGCGCACAGAGGGTGCCTGGAAGAGGCGCACAGAGGGTGCCTGGAAGAGGCGCACAGAGGGTGCCTGGAAGAGGCGCACAGAGGGTGCCTGGAAGAGGCGCACAGAGGGTGCCTAGGGGAGGCACAGAGGGTGCCTGTGGGAGACGCAGAAGGCGTCTGGGGGAGGCACAGAGGGTGCCTGGGGAAGGCGCAGAAGGCGCCTTGGGGAGGGCGGGGGAAAACCCTGAAGGTGGTAACATCTACGGTGTAATATTTCTCCTGACCTGAGTGCTCAGCCCCACGAACCCCGAATGGAGGTGAGGATTTTTTGCCCCTGGAGTGGGCGGACTAATTGGACAAGTTACCCTGCCCAGGTCCTCCACTCTGGGAGAGAGTGCCCTTGGTACGGCACCGGCTATAAGCCACCTTGAACCATAGCAACACTCCGGGGTCACCAATTGTTGGTGGTAGCGAGTGTTCTAAGTGCTAATCGGCTCACGGATAGAGACAAGTACTAACGATGAACATGAAAACACAATTTTAAAGTATTCTGTGCAGTGCACCATTTTCTTATGTCACTGAGGGGAAGGAACACGCGATTCGAGCGGTGACTGCTACAACTCACGGATTGAATAAAGTAACTCACTACCAATCATCAATAATCGTGACTAATTTGTGGTAATTGTGGCTGTTATTGATAATCTGGAAGATAAATTGTATATGAAATTTACTTTGAATTTCGGAATTACTCCAAGTGTGTCGTGTGTCCGTCCTCTAACATCATATGGTGGGCCAGAGGGAATTACCCGTGTGTGGATAAGATTGCCTTTGTACGCTGTCATTATTGCACACACACACACACACACACACACACACACACACACACACACACACACAACACTGTTCGGCTGCAAATTATATAAGTTCGGGCGTTCCTTCGCCGCCACCATTACCGTGGCCACCAGCCTGCTGTCCACAGCTTCTACTCTGCTGCTGTAAAGTATATGAGTCAATGGAACGATGTATTTACGTTATTACATACGTTTTATTACAACAATCAGTCTTGGCTGATATTGGTGACACATTTACTGGGGTTGTGGATAGTGTGCCTCCGCGGTGTGGTGGGCAGCGCGCGGAGCTACGAATCCACGGGCCTGGGAAGATATGCCGGCCGCATATTTAGGAAGGTAGCTACGGTTTTCTAATGCCGCGCCACACTCCTCGCTGATTCGCCGGCTGGCTCTCAATCTCCGCCCACACTCAACGCGCGTGCGCGTGCGTGGTATTACCCAGTTGTATTTATAGTTGTGACATACGGGAAAAGAGCTATGCTCGCGCTGTCCTGTCTCCATATTCACTCTTATCCAACTTTTCTTTTAAAATCATGAATGTTTCTTGCACAAACCACCTTCTCCTTCAGTCTATTCCATAGCTCAATGTTTTGTTTGGGAAGGTACACTTTTCACATCTCTCCTACACGTGGTCGCCCTCAACTTCTTTCCATGTCCTCTTGTTTTCCTCTCGTTCCACACACACAGATCCTCTCTGTCCAAATGCTCCATTCTGCTCGCCACCCTGTACACCGCTATCAGAGCTCCTCTGTCTCTTCTTCTTTCCAGGGTTGTGAGCCCCATGCTATTGAGTCTCTCCTCATAAGTCCGATCTCGAAGTTTCTGTACCATCTTAGTTGCCTCTCTGCACTCTTTTCCAGCTTCTTTATGATCTTCTTTTCGTGAGGAGACCAGACCACTGCTGCATACTCTAACTTTGCCCTTATCATTGGGATTATTATTTTCATCATCTCCTCATCCAAGTACACAAATGCCGTCCTTATGTTCCTCAGCAAATTCAGAGTTTGTCATGTTATGCTGTTGATGTGTTTGTCCGGTGACATATTCTCTGCGAGTCACTCCCAAATCTTTTTCCTCCACCTCTGCATATTATCTTACTTCCCATCTTAAAATCATATTTACATCTTCTGCCACTCCTACCAAACTCCATTTTTTTACATTTCGAGGTTGAATTCCATCTGCCATGTACCACTCCACTTATATTATATCCAGGTCCGTTGCAATGCCTCACAGTCCTTCACATTATTCACTCGTCTCAATAGTTTTGCATCATCTGCAAACAAACTCACATAGCTGGACACTCCATCCACCATATTTCATATAAACAGGAAACATTATTGGTGCCAACACCGAACCTTGCGGACTCCACTCATCACAGGGCACCAGTTGGAAACCCTGTCCTGATTATCGTCCTCATTTCCCTGTTAGTTAGAATTCAGACACGGAAGTGGAATAAAGGCAGTGCTGTGAAAAGAAAGATGGGACAGTCTTGATGGATGCAGAGGAGGCGGGACAGATGCAGTGAATATAATATTATTATTATAAGAGAGCTGTTTAGTGATGAGAGACCAGAGATGGATGACACGGCCGAAGGAAATGAAGGCCTAGAAATTTTAGAGGAAGTAAATGGGCAATGAAAGACCTGAAGAGAGGAAAGGCAGCAGGAGGCGAGAGTGTTACAATATAAATGTTGCAAGCAGTTGAAGATATACAGTAAAGTGTATCAGAGATAGTGAACAAGGTCTACAATTCTTTTTTCTTTTACAGCAGAGGAGTCAGTTCAAGGCATAAAAAGGTAACAAATGTGAAAAAAAACTGCAACTCACTGCTCATATAAAGAGTTAGAGGAGTGGCCGAAAAATAGGTCAATTTCGGAAGGAGAGGTGCCCTGATACCCTCCTCTTGAAAGAGTTCAAGTCGTAAGTTGGAGGAATACAAATGAAGGAAGATTGTTCCAGAGTTTACCAGCGTGGGATGAGAGAAGGAAGATGCTGGTTAACCTTGCGTAAGTGGATTTGGACAGTAAAGGGATGATCTTGAGTAGAAAGTCGTGTGGCGAGGCCGCGGGAGGGGAGGCATGCGGTTAGCAAGTCTGAAGAGCAGTCAGCATGAAAACATCGATAGCAATAGAGAGAGAGGCGAAATTTAAAAGACAGAAGACTATCAGTACAGTAAGAGGAGGAGAGCTGATGAGACGAAGAGCCTTAGACTCCACTCTGTCCAAGAGAGCTGTGGAGTGGAACCCCCACACGTGAGATGCATACTCCATACGAGGCGGACAAGGCCCCTGAAAATGGATAGCAACTGTGTGGGGAGTAGAACGGCGGAGACGGCACAGAACGCACAGCCTCGAAGAAGGTGATTTAGGAAGAGAAGATACATGAAGATTACAGTTTAGATTTGAGTTAAGGATAAACCGAGGATGTTTAGTGTTGAAGAAGGTGATCGCTGAGTGTTGTCAAAGAATAGGGATAGTTGTTCGGAAGATTGTGTCGAGTGGATAGGTGGAGAAACTGTGCTTTTGAGGTGTTGAAGGACACGAAGTTCTTCTTTTCCTGGTCGGAAATAATAGTAAGGTCTAAGGCCAAGCGTTCTGGCGCCTCCATCCTGGAATCATTTAGATCATGTTGGGTGGGTCTTCTATTAAAAGAAGTTGAGTAATGCAGAGTAGGGTCATCGGTATAAGAATGGATAGGGCAGTTTGTTTTGGAAAGAAGACCATCAATGAACAGCTGGAAGAGAGTGGGAGATAGGACAGAGCCCTGCGGAACACCAGTATTAATAGGTTTAGGGAAGAACAGTGACTGTCTATCACAGCAGAAATAGAACGGTCAGAGAGGAAACGTGAGATAAAGGTACAGAGAGAAGGATAGAAACCGTAGGAGGGTAGTTTGAAAGCAAAGATTTGTGCCAGACCCTATCAAAGGCTTTTGATATGATATCTGGACAGATAACTGAACAATGTGTAAATCCGTGTTTATCGCAATACCAAAAGTAAGCGGAACACTTGGACTGCGATAAGCACAGAACCATCAGTATCATGAGCCAAATAACAAAATCTCACTGAAAGTTATACTCAAACGATTACGTGGAAGAAAAAGAAGGAGGTCTCGGACGAGCAATGTGGATTTGTGGAAGGAAAAGGCACGAGTAATGCAATATTTATGTTGAGAACAATGGCTGAGAGGGTGATAGAGAAACAAAGATACCTGTATGCCTGCTTTATTGACTATGAAAAAGCCTTTGATAGAGTTAGACATGAAGACTTAATGGAACTATTGAAAAGCATTAGGGTGAACGGAAGATAACTCAGAGTGATAAAGAATCTATACTGGCACAAAAGGCGTGTGTAAGAGTAGATGGCGAAGATACAGAGTGGCAGAACACCAGAAGAGGTGTCATGCAGGGTTGTGTAATGTCACCGGATCTGTTTTCATTGTTTGGATAAATAATAATGCGGACTATCAGAGAAAGTGAGGGGATAAGTATTGAGGACGTAATGTAATGACATAAGGTGTGCTGATGACACTGTGCTTATAGCAGACAATAAAGAAAAAATACAATTAATGCTCAACCGAGTAAAAGAAGAAAGGGAATCCAAAGGTTTGACAATTAAGGTATAGAGAACGAAGTGGTTGGTAATGTCAAAGAATGCACAGATACCACGAATGGAGCTGCGATGAACGGTGGAGAGGGTAGAGAACTTTAATTATTTGGGAAGTGTTGTGACCGAGGATATAAGGTGTGACACAGAAATTAAATGGAGAATAGGTATAGCAAATACCGCATTTGCTATTGAATAACATAGTTTTCTAAAAAACACGGAAAAGCTTAATAAAAATTCATGTGTGGTCAACAATGTTATATGGTGTGAAAAGTCGGACTATATCAAAGACGATGTTGAATAGGCTGGAGGCGATGGAGATGTGGCTGTGGAGGAGGAGGATGAAGATCACGTGGACGGCAAGAAGGTCGAACGAAGAAGTATTGGAGATGGTGGGAAAGAGGAGGGAGCTGATGGGGGCGGTGAGATTGAGACAACTGAAATTTTTTGTTTACGTAATGAGGAGAGAGGGGCTGGAGAATCTGATAATGACAGGAATGGTGGAGGGAACCAGAGGGAGAGGAAGACCGAGAGTGAAATACATGGACGGATTGGTAAAGCTGGCACGGGGGAACATGACGGGTGGACAGTTCATCAGGGCCACGAGGGACAGAAGAAGATGGAAGTCCATGGTTGCCCACGTGCGGTACTATGTAAAATGTTTTTTTTTCTTCAGATTCAGGTACTTTCCATCCGCCCAGCCTTCTCTCTCCTGTATTAAATATGTCACCCTTAAGTAGTAACACAACAAGTTGGTGACGCAAGATCTCCCTTTCCTGAATCCAAACTGGCAACCCGATATAATTTTCTCACTTTCTCAGAAATCCGACCGCATGTTTTTAACCAGTCTCTCACATATCTTCGCAACCACACTAGTGAGTGATACCGGTCTGTAATTTAATGGCTCCTCTCTTGCCTCCTTAAAATCGGTACCGTATTATATTTGATCTATTACAATATTGTGGTACCTTTCATTCACTTATAGAGGCACTCATTATGGAGTGCAGTTTCTCTGCCAGTTGATCACTACATTCATTCAAGATACACCCTGAAACTCCATCCGGCCCCGTCGCCTTTCTTACATCCAGTTTGTTCAAACTTTCTTTGACCTGCACCGTTAACTGAATCTCTTGCATAACCCTTCCTTTTTCCTGGCCCGGAGGTTGTACAAATTCCTCTTTTGTGAACATTCTATGGAAGCTGTTATTCATCACCTCTGCCATCTTTGCTGGGTCCTCATATGTGGTTTCATCCATTTTCAGTTTATCGATTTTTTCTCTATTCTTTAATTTGCCGTTCACATGTCTATAAAATAGTTTGTCTTTTCACTTGTCGATTATATCTTTTTCATATTTCCTTTTTTCTTCTCTTCTAATCTTTGTATATTCATTCCTTGCTTGTTTGAAATCGTTCCACGAGTTGATTCTTCTTTATCTCCTCCATCCCTTCCAAGCTTCCTCTTTTCTCTTTCTAGCTATCTCGCATCACTTGTTAAACCAATCCTTTTTACCAACATCCTTTTTGGTTACCTTGGGGACATATTTATTTTCGGCTTCCTTGTATAGCTTTAAAAACTCCTCCCACTTATCCTGTGTTCTCATGCTAACAAAGTCACAGTAGTTGCTTCTCCCAATATTGTGATCCTCTTTTCGGCCAATCGTTCTCTTTTCTGATACTTCAAATTCCACAACCTCATGGCCACTCTTCGCTATTGGACAATCTACGTTAAGATTTTCTATTATTTCCGGCTCCTTACTTAATATATACCAAGGTCTAGTCTTGATGCCTCACCTTCTTTCCCGAATCTGGTATGTTCCTTGATCCACTGAGTCAGCACATGTTCCACTGCCAGTTGCAGGAGTCTTCCTCCCCACGACTCGTCTGCTCCCTGCGTCTGCCAGTCCTCCTATTCCACCTCCATGCAGTTGAAATCACCCATTATAATTATTCTCTCACACTCCCTCAACATTTCATCCTTGCAACTCACCGTGTCTTGTATCATTTGTTTATATTCCCGCAACCCCTATACGCTTGTTCATGGAGGCACATACCCTACTACATAATGCCTCCTTCTTCCTTCAGCACCCACACTTTTCACTTTCAACACCTCTGTCAAGCCTTCACCTCACCTCCTCCACCCTCAGGCCTTTTTTCACCATCAACATCACACCTCCTCCCTGTTTTATCTTTCTGTCTCTCCTCCATACGTTGTATGCACCTTCTCCAATCCCCACCACCTCAATTGGGTCACAACTTAGTTTCCGTCAGCCCCACAATATCAGGTTCTTTGTGTCTCAAATAGTCGTTAACTCTATCCACGATGAAACTATTCCATTAATATTCGTATATGTCACTTTCCACCCTTCCTCCTTTTCTGTTAGTTTTATTCCTTTCTTCCTCTCGACCCTATGAACTACTTTCTCACTTTCATATCCATTACTCTCCAAAAAAACTCCTCTTCTTCTTGCGATCTCTTCTCATTTAAATCACGAACCTCACCTCTAAAGGCAGCTTTACACCTGGCAATTCGCGGCTGGCAATACAGGCGCGGCAGCATTTTTGGTCTGGGTCTGGGAGCTCTTCTCGCGGCAAGTTCTCTGCAGCTGAGCGTGTCCGTCTTGTATAGCCGACTGGCGGCCGGGTAAACAACATGTCGGCGCCAAGAAAACACGAAATGACAGATGCAGATAACAAGATTTGGAGCCGAGGTGGCATTGCTAGATAAAGTGAGGCAGCATCGACACTTGGGGACCCACAAGATAAGCTCTACAAGAAGCAGAGCGCAAAACAACTTTTGAGAGTGGCAGCAACATTGCGGGAAATGTTTATCTCTTTGCGAGATATCGAAGGAGGTATAAGGAACGGTTATTTTCGTGCATTTTATAATCACACTATGTAATGCCTGGGGGTTGGGATGGCATGTTCCTCCCTTCTCCTTTATTGTTAAATGCAACAATAAACAATCAGTCAATCAATCAATACTACTTATGATAAAACTCGTTTACTTAAAGTATTTCTACAATATTAGGCTGATGTACCACACTCATTGTGGTTTTAAGATATGGTAGTAGCCTTTTGGGGTGTCTGGGGTGAATTCATGCCCTTGCATTTACTAGCAGTTTACGTCTTGATGCTCCCGGCGGCTCCTCCCACGTGTGAAGGTACTTACTCCCGAGAGTGTAGCAGTCACCGCTCGAATCGGCCACTATATTTCAATATAAATGTATAAAATCTACTTTTCCCGTTCCTACCCCCTCACTGAAAAGACAATCGATATAACTCCAGTCAATATGGAAAATCAAAATCACACACACACACACACACACACACACACACACACACACACACACACACACACACACGCATATGCTGGCAAACTGAAAAAATCAATAGCTGGTAGAGGGAGAGGGAGGGGTAATGGTACCCTCAGACTGACCATCAAGTCACCGCTGGCGAGGGGTGGGGAATAGAGGGGGACACGCACACATGCTGGCAAACTGAAAAAAAAAAATCAATAGCGGGAGGGGAAGAGGGAGGGGGAAAGGTAGCCACAGGCCTCCGCGCTACAAGTCTCCGCTCGCGCTTACCGATCCCCGTCAGGAGGGTGTCGACCCGGCTCGGTGCGAAAGGACCGATCAGCCGGCAGGAGGGTGCCGCCCAGGCACGGTGCGAAAGGACGCCCCTCGCCGCTCCCGGGGCACTGGGGCGCAAGGACGCCCCTAACCGATCCCCCGGCAGGAGGGCGACGCCCCGGTACGGTGCGAATGGAGGCCCCTAGCCGATCCCCCGGCACTGGCGAAAGGACGCCCGGCACGGTGCGAAAGGAGGCCCCTAACCGATCCCCGGCACTGGGGCGAAAGGACGCCCAACCGATCCCCCGGCAGAAGGGTGACGCCCCGGTACGGTGCGAAAGGAGGCCCCTACCCGATCCCCTGGCACTGGGGCGAAAGGACGCCCCGGCACGGTGCGAAAAGACGCCCCTAACCGATCCCCCGAACAAGGCACCGCTCGCACTAACCGATCCCCGGCAGGAGGGCGACGCCCCGGCACGGCGCGAAAGGACGCCCCTAACCAATCCCCGGCAGGAGGGTGACGCTCAGGCCTCCGGGGGGTAGGGGGAGACACGATGGCGTGGAAGGTGGTGGGGTGTGGGGGGGGGTGGGGGGGGGGGGGGGGATGGTCACTTTGGGTAGGTTTATGACCACTACCCGGTTGGGTAGCGGGGAAGTCCCCTCGGCGGCTGGCTGCCCGCGCGGCTGGCTGGCCGCCCCGGCCGGCAAATTCGACGTTTAAAATTTTTCGACGTAATTTTTTCTGCTGCGAATTCTTGATCATGCTTGCGAATTATTTTGGTCCCGTCACTGTCGCCATTACATACTACTATAAAGGAATTGTACTGTACTGTAGTCATGCCCTGCTTGTGATTCTCCCGTCTCTTCCCTGCTGCAGGATAATGTCTGAGGGCGGCAGTCGGGGCGACGTGGCAATGAGGGCGGACGCGAACGTCCACAGGCCAGGGCTCACGCCGGAGGAGATGGCGGCCGGCTACGACGAGTGGTCCGAGAACTACGAGGAGATGGTGAGAGAGAGAGAGAGAGAGAGAGAGAGAGAGAGAGAGAGAGAGAGAGAGAGAGAGAGAGAGAGAGAGATGCCTTTAGTACCAAGTGCCTACGCAGAATCATAGGGTATCGCTGGAATGATTTTGCGTTAAACCGGCGACTACTCCGTGAGGTCCGGGAGTTAAGTGATGCGGCCCCTGGGGTACGCATCTGTAATCACCCGCTTCCCCGTCCCCTTAGATGATCTGGAAAGGCGGGTACCGTGGCCCCGCCATCATGCTGGAGGAGGCGCTGCGTTGCGTACCCCCGGAGCGGCGAGCCAAGGCCAGGGTGCTGGACGTGGCCGCCGGGACGGGCTGCGTGGGCAGCGAACTCCACCGAAGGCTTCAGGTGGGTGCCGCAGGGCCGCAGACAGGGGGATGTCCAGTCACCATACTTAAATATCCTCCAGTCCACTGCCTCCTGCCTGCCAGTGCCTCAGCCTCAACACGAATCCAACGCCAAGAGATGAAGATGATGTGTTGGAAATTACAGCAGCTTGTGTAGAGGCAGAGCCGCTGGGTGGGAACTGGGAGCGGGCAGGAGCGGCATTACTATAGTCCATCGAATCTAACTTAAAATTGAGCCCTGTGACTTGGCCCGGGGAAACCCCAATTGTTTACTGATCTAGCGATGACCTGCGCATGGCGTTCTGTCTCACTGTTAGTCTGTACGTTATCTATTTATGGAATTTACATACATTCATAATACGACTGCGTGGTGTTATGAATGGCTTGGGATTAGAGGGAAAGACAACGACTCAGTAAACCTCATGCAACGTTGCCGCCTGACGGACCTTGGCAACAGGCGCCAGGCCGCACCATTCAGCGTTACGCCACAATGGACAAATGAAGTAGATCTCACTCTCGCGCCCTGCGCAGCCATGCAGAGAGAGAGAGAGAGAGAGAGAGAGAGAGAGAGAGAGAGAGAGAGAGAGAGAGAGAGAGAGAGAGAGAGAGAGAGAGCCACCCTCTCCGAGGAGAGTAATGGAGTGATGTGGCACCAGCGCGGTCTCGTGGGGACTCATTGTGTCGCGCCCACGGGCTCAAGTTAAAATCGATAGACTATACTATGTTAGGAATTAGGCCAGTTAACCGTGGGATTAGACAAATTAACTATTTCCCTTATGGAACTAGTCTCGGACCGAGAGTTCAAGTCAACTGTGAGTATCGTCTGAGCTCAAATAAGCCTTGGATGGTACTTAAATACTTCGGTCATCGGCTCCCAAACCGAGACAGAATCAACTTATTCACTGCCTGAAGATTAACCACATTTACCATAAAAGGAATAACAATAGTGAAGTGTTTCCTTTCATGAAATAATAACTAATTGTTCTTTACTGAATTAAAATTAAAGAACAAGGATAATTTAACCGATGGAAACAGAGAGGAAAGCCACGCCATCTGGCGAGAGAAATCCAAATATCGCTTCAGACCCACGTGGTTGGTTTTCTCTCACTCCACCACCGGCCTTCACAAAGTAAAGACCAAGGCACCGCAGCCCACCCATTAACTCGGACGCAGTGTGCCTTCTATTACCTGACTGAGGGATACTACACCCGGCAACGAGACTTCAGAGACAACAATATCTTTTGAAACCCGCTTCTCAGCTAAGTGCCCCCAGCAGTTATTTGAGACAGATAGATTTTTACTACACGGATCCGGTAGGATTATTATTTGTTCGGCTGTCTGGAGGTGCTTGTTGGATACCTTCACCACCTAATAGCTGGTAAGAACTTGTTTCTTTAGGATTGTCTGACGGGTGTGTTATTCACTTTGCGAGTGACCTAACTGTTGGGTAGGGTAAATTTACTGATTCCCAACAACTTCTACTAATGCTATAACTTCTACTTATAATACTGCTAATACTTCAACTAATACAGCCACTCTCACAGGCACATAGACGCTGTGGACCCGTCGGAGGGCATGATGAAGCTGCGGGAGACTGGCATCTATACCAACGACTTCCTGGAGTTTATCGGCAGCGGACACTCCACCGTGCCCAAAGGTATTTGTAATTTGTTTTTTTTACATCAAAGGACAAACAAGAAGAGTCCAAAAAAAAAAGCCCGCTACTCGCCGCTCCCATAAAAGATAAAAGTAAAGAGTAGCCAAAAGAGAGGTCAATTTCGAGTGGAGAGGTGTCTTGATACACTCTTCTTGAAATAAGTCAAGTCATAGGCAGGAGGAAATACAGACGAAGGAAGGTTGTTCCAGAGTTTACCTCTTGCATAAGGGTTTTGGATAGTATAGGGATGAGCATGAGTAGAAAGTCGTGTGCAGCGGGGCCGCGGGAGGGAAGGAGGCATGCAGTTAGCAAGTTCAGAAGAGCAGTCATCATGAAGATATCGATAGAAGACAGAAAAAGAGGCAACATAGCGGAGGAATTTAAGAGGTAGAAGGTTGTCAGTAAAAGGAGGAGAGCTGATGAGACGAAGAGCCTTAGAATCCACTCTGTCCAGGAGAGCTGTGTGAGTGGAATTATTGTTATCGTTGTTGTTTCATATGTAAAGATTAATATACGTATTTTTCTTCTACATATGTCTCTCTCTCTCTCTCTCTCTCTCTCTCTCTCTCTCTCAGACACATACGACCTGGTGGTCATCTCGGGCGGTATGGGCGAAGGTCACATCCCACTCAGTGGCCTCGACGACCTGGTGCGCGTCGCAAAGAACGGTGAGTGAGTGAGTGAGTGTTTTTACAACAAAGGAGACAGCTCAAGGGCACAAAGGAAACTAATATAAAAAAAAAGCCCGCTACTTGCTGCTCCTAAAAAAAAAAAAAAAAAATTCAAGAGGTGGCCGAAAGAGGGGTCAATTTCGGGAGGAGAGGTGTCCTGATACTCTCCTCTCCTGATACTCTCTTCTTGAAATAGTTCAAGTCGTAGGCAGGAGGTAATACAGATGAAGGAAGATTGTTCCAGAGTATACCAGCGTGAGGAATGAAAGAGTGAAGATGCTGGGTAACTCTTGCATAAGGGGTTTGGACAGTATAGGGATGAGCATGAGTAGAAAGTCGTGTGCAGCGGGAGGGGGGAAGGCATGCTGTTAGCAAGTTCAGAAGAGCAGTCAGCGTGAAAATAGCGATAGAAAATTGAATGAGAGGCAACATCGCGACGGAATTTAAGAGGTAAAAGACTATCAGTTGGAGGAGGAGAGCTGATGAGACGAAGAGCCTTAGACTCCACTCTGTCCAGAAAAGCTGTTTGAGTGGAGCCCCCCCACACGTGAGATGCATACTCCATACGAGGGCGGACAAGGCCCCAGTGCATGGATAGCAACAGTGCGGGGGAGAAGAACTGGAGGAGACGATACAGAACGCCCAACCTCGATGAAGCTGATTTAGCGAGAGAGGAGATATGAAGCTTCCAGTTCGAGATTTTGAGTTAAGAATAGACCGAGAGTATTTAGTGTTGAAGGTGACAGCTAAGTGTTGTCGAAGAATAGGGAATAGGTGTTTGGAAGATTGTGAAGAGTTGATAGGTGGATAAATTGAGTTTTTGAGGCATTGAAGGACACAAGGTTCCTTCTACCCCAATCGGAAATAATAGCAAGGTCTGAGGTTGTTGTTCTGCAGCCTCCAGTCTGGAGTCGTGTACTTTTGTTGGGATGGCCTTCTAATGGAAGAAGTTGAATAATGCGGAGTGGAGACGTCGGCGTATGAGTGGACAGGACAGCTTGTTATGGAAAGATCATTGATGAATAACAAGAAGAGAGTGGGTGATAGGACAGAGCCATGTGGAACACCACTGTTGATAGGTTTAGGGGAAGATCAGTGACTGTCTACCACAGCAGAGATAGAACGGCCGGAAAGGAAACTGAGATAAGGGAACAGAGAGAGGATATAATCCAAAAGATGGCAGTTTAGAAAGCAAAGACTTGTACCAGACTCTATGGAAGGCTTTCGATATGTCTAGCGCAACTGAGAAAGTTTCACCGAAATGGCTAAGAAAGGATGACCAAAAGTCAGTTAAGAGAGCAAGAATATCTCCAGTGGCACTCCCCTTGCGGAACACATACTGGCGATCAGATAGAAGGTTATAAGTGGAAAGGTGCTTTGATCTTCCGGTTAAGGATTGATTCAAAAGGCATGGAAGCATAGTTTTTAAGGACAATAGGAGGCACTCCATCAGGTCCATAAGCCTTCTGAGAGTTGAGGCCAGAGAGGGCATAGAAGACATCATTATGTAGAATCTTAATAACAGGCATAAAGGAGTCAGAGGGGGTATGAGTAGGAGGAATATGCCCAGAATCGTCCAGGGTGGAGTTCTTACAGAAAGTTTGAGCGAAGAGTTCAGCCTTAGAGATAGATGAGACGGCAGTGCTCCCGTAAGTGTTAAGGAGAGGAGGGAAAGAGGAAGAAGTGAAAGTGGTGGAGATCTTATTGGCTAAGTGCCAGAAGTCACGGGAAGAATTAGAAAAAAAGCAAGGTGTTGACATTTTCTATTGATGAAAGAGGTTTTGGTAAGTCGGATAATAGATTTGGCACGATTCCGGGCTGAAATGTAAAGTTCATGGTTAGTAGGAGTGCGAAGGCTTTGGTGTGTGTGTGTGTGTGTGTGTGTGTGTGTGTGTGTGTGTGTGTGTGTGTGTGTGTATATTTTGCAAGGTCCGCTGAGCGGGTGAAGGCGCTGGAAGCTGGACCCTCAGCTTAGATACTCGTGCGAGGACCTGTAGGTTAGCATTGTTCCTGGTCGTGCCGATCTTCCGCCACGACTATTTCCCAAGGCCACAGAGAAGATTCACCGGGTTGTCATGGGTGGTTTTCCCGTTGAAGATCGTGACAGACGTGTAGAACCATCACTATAGGATCGCAAAACAGTTCATGGTAATCCCAGCAACTTACTAGAGGCTTTTCAAACAGGCGAACTTAGGCGCCGTTTAGGATGGGAAAGAGCCTACATAGAGACTTCAGATTTGCCTGGAGTAAACCTTGAGGTGGTCTTCCTAGGGTGGGCTAGACGAAGCTCCCCCTAGCGTATGCCTCAATGATTAACTTATTTCCTCCTCTCCGGCACTCCAGGAGGCTTCGTGATCATCATGATGCGCCATGAGTACCTACAGACCGTGCCTTCCTACAAGGACAAGCTGGAGCCTTACATGGACCAGCTGGAGTCGGACGGGAAGTGGAAGAAGGTAGAGCACCGGTGCCAGATTATCGTACTCAGAGCATAGTATTTACCGTTTTTTGACGCCCCACTATTGCCAAGAACATCAGGAATTAACTATTTTAACGACAGATATAAATGGATCTAGTTATTGAGCCCCAGGAGAAAGTTATGGGGTCGGAAGTTGGTAAATATAAGAGGCTGAGTACAATTATCTGGCAACGTTGGTACAAGAAAACATTTACTCTAATCAAGGTTTCTGTCTGGCGGGGCTGTTCACTGTATGGACGCCTGTCACGACACACTGGTATAAGGAGATGGTCAGGAGCTGGCCAGGAGGAGAAGGTCACGTATTTGAAATGATGGTCATAATTCCTTCAGGTGGAGCGGCGCACCGTCCCAAACTATTTCTGTGACAAGGAGGGTCTCGTCTTCGTCTTCCGCATCACTAAGCCTGAGTGAGGAGGAAGAGGAGGGAAGGGAAAGGAGAGAGATGAGGAGGAGTTATAGTGGTGCTGTGCCAAGGCCGTCTCTGTGTAACAGCCTTGGCTTTCGTCGCGACACCCGAGACTGAGGTGTGAATTATCATGCTCTGGCAACCTGGTGTCAGATAGTCTACGCATAGGACACATTTGTCAGTATTAATCATATTATTGAAATTGTCGTAAAAATCTGTTTTAGATTATAAGGCTGAGGCTGCAGAATACTTAACCTCAGACCTTGCCATCATCTCCGATTGGGATAAAAGGAACCTTGTGTCCTTCAATGCCTCAAAAACCCAATTTCACCTATCCCCTATTTTTCAACTACATTCAGCTGTCACCTTATAATTCTTCAAAACTAAATATCCTCGGTCTAACCTAAACTCAAAATCTTAACTGGAAACTTCACATCTCTTCTCTCACTAAATCAGCTTCCTCGAGGTTGGGCGTTCTGTATCGTCTCCTCCAGTTCTTCTCCCCCGCACAGTTGCTATCCATATACAGAGGCCTTGTCCGCTTTCGTATGGAGTATGCATCGCACGTGTGTGGGGGGCTCCACTCACACAGCTCTTCTCTATCTTTCGGCCACTCCTCTGTTGTAAAAAAAATATATAATAAGGTCACTGATTATGTAGCTGTATGTGTGTGTGCATGTGTAATGGCAAGTTGCCAGAACACGATAACGAAGACCTCAGACTCGTGTGCTGCGACTATAGTATACGTTTAGGAATGCTTGGTCTGGGTCTTGGGGTCTTGATGATGTACAGACATGTATATCTATAATAAACGGGTGCTTACTTCCTCTCAGAATCATGTTAATCTTTGTTTGTTTCTCAAGTTAATTTAAGTGATTACTCTTCCTAATTTTAAATGCGTCTGCTGTTCCTAATGTTTAATGCGTCTGCTGTTCCTAATTTTAAAAACGTCTGATGTTCCTAATTTTAAAAGCGTCTGCTGTTCCTAATTTTAAAAACGTCTGATGTTCCTAATTTTAAAAGCGTCTGATGTTGCCCTACGTGGCGCAATGCAGAGGAAGTTAACTTATTTAATCTGAAAGTAATGTGAAATGATCAGAAAGTAAAGTTAAGTAACAGAGTAGTGAAGTATATGTGGCAGTGAGCATGTGGAAGTATGAGATGGAACGAGAGAACAAAGATTAACGAAAAGAATAAAAACTCTTGCTCCCATCCCTCCCTCCTCCATACTTCCTTCCTCGAACAGAGTCGTCCGCCACTGGAACAGCCTCCCCGCATAAGTACTCCGTGCGGAAACGATCAACTCTATTTCCACTGACAGTAACTTTACTGCGTCTGGAGTGAACTGAACGTATCCGAGAGTAGCAGAAGTGCTTTAATTCTTTCCACAGGTCACTTAATGTTCTTAGTTATTAGCTTTTCTTCTTCTATTATTAGATATCATCATCAACATCATAATTTCGTTTAACGTCCGTTTTCACTCTTCCTGAGCGGTTGGACGCTTTATGGGTCTCCTCTATTCTGCTCTGTCTTCTGCCTGATGCTCATCCAATCCCATCACTGCCAAGTCTTCCTGTATACACCTTCTCCACGTTTTCCTAGGTCTACCACCTGGTCTCCTTCCTTTTACTTTCAATCTCTCCAAAACTCCCAGCACTGTATCCTCCCCTGCTTTTCACATGTCCAAACTATAGGAGTCTCCCTTCTGAGCACTGTTTCCAGGTTCTCTACTCCACATCATTTACCCACATCTAGCTGCACTGGACACCCTGTCTTGCCAATCTCTCCACAACTCCCAGCACTGTATCCTCCCCTGCTCCCTTCACATGTCCAAACCATCGGAGTATTTCCCTTCTGAGCACTGTTTCCAGGTCCTCTACTCCACATCTGTTAGTTACATCTGCACTGGGCACCCTGTCTTGCCAATCTCTCCAAACCTCCCAGCACTGTATCCTCCCCTGCTCTGTTCACATGTCCAAACCTTCGGAGTCTTTCCCATCGGAAGGAGTTTCTTTTCAAACCGAGTCATCCGTCACTGGAACAATCTTCCTTCAGAAGTAGTAAATGCGAATACTATCAACTCCTTCAAATATAGAATCGACCGTCACTTCGCTGCGTCGGGAGTAAACTGAATATTGAGGTGCTTTCATCTGCTCCCCAGGCCCCAAGTGGCTGTCGAGCAGATTAAATCACCAAAGCGGGCAACCTCGTAATGAGCCAATAGGCTTTCTTTTGCCTGCATTTCCATGTTTCCATGTTTCTGAGATGGTGGCAGAGTGGTTAGCGTGCCGGCCCCGCATTTGCAGCGTTGATGATGATGAGGGTTCGAATCCGCCGCTACCACCTGGGATTTTTCAGTCACCGCCGAGGGGCCTAAGACTACCCACATGCTGTCCTGAAGACTACCCACCAACCCGAACTCTACAAGAAGCTATGCAAGTGAAATCAAGAATGATCTCCGGGGGACAGCATGAGCCAATAATAATTGCGCCACTATAAACAATTGTCTGCGCCATAACGGGCTCGGGCCCACCATCAGCCCCCTAGTAAAAAAAAAAAACCTACCGGCGCTTTAGGTCACATGTAAAAAAGGAAAAAAGAAACTGTTTCCAGGTCCTCTACTCCACATCTGAAAAGCTACATCTGCACCGGACACCCTATCTTACCATTTTCTCCACAGTTCCCAGCACTGTATCCTCCCCTGCTCTCTTTACATGTCCAAACCATCGGAGTCTTTCCCTTCTGATCACTGTTTCCATGCAGGTCCTCTACTCCACATCTGTTAGCTACATCTGCACTGGATGGACACCCTTCTATTATGAGATATGTAACAAAGAATAAAAAAGAGAATAAATTGTTCTCCCGCCCCCTCCCTCCCTCCTTCCTTCCTTGCTTCCTTGAATTGAGTCGTCCGCCACTGTAACAGCCTTCCTGCAAGGCGCATACTGTGTGATTTTCAGTTAATACAAGAAACCTGTGTGCAATATTCATGCAGTGGAGGGAATGATAAGACTTGTAATATGATAATAGAAAACAGTAAAGGAAGGAATATTAATTAAGTGCATGAAACCAATTATAATAATTTTCCACAGCTAGAGGTCGTTTTTTTCTTGTTCTTGTTTTAATAGTTTTTTTCTTCTATATAAGAGAGATAATAATACTAATAATAATAATAATAATAATAATAATAATAATAATAATAATAATAATAATAATTACAATAACAGTAATATGAGAATTGTGATAAAGGAGAAGAGAGGAAGAAGATAAAAGAAAAAAGACGGAGAAAGGAGAGAATTACAGAAGAATAAAGAAGAGGAAAGAAGGAATGGAGGAAACAGAAGGAAGGGAAATAGAAATAATGGAAATATATAACAATAGAGCGGGTCAAGGGGGGACGGTGGGGGGGCGGGGTGCGGTACTCGGCTCACCTCAAAACAAAACAACGTGACTGAGAAAGAGTAAGGGAGGAGAGGGAGAGAATGTAAGGGAGGAGGGAGGTGGGAACTGTGAAGGGAGGAGAGGAGGAAAAGAAAGGAGAGGGAGAGACAGAGTAAGGGAGGAGTGGGAGAGAATGTAAGGGAGGAAGGAGGTGGGAACTGGGAAGGGAGGAGAGGAGGAAAAGGAAGGAGAGAGAGAGAAAGGGTAAGGGAGGAGAGAAGATGGAAGAGAAGGGAGGGGAGAGGGAGAGAAAGGAGGGGATGGAGTGAAAGGGAGGAGAGAGAGAATGAGGGAGGAAAGGAGGGGATGGAGGGAGGTAAGGAGTAAGGGAGGTGATAAGAGGGAGGGAGGGGTGTAAGTAAAGGAAGGTGAGGGAGAGAAAAAATAATGGAGGAAAGGAGGGGATGGAGGAAAAGGAAGGTGAGGGAAATGAGTAATTCGAGGTTCCCACTATTCCGTTTTGACGGATCCGTCGACGTTAATAATGACCTCAAAATGACGTCAGCGAAATAGCGGCCGCTCGGCACGGATGATCCACTCCGTCGGTCCATCGCTCATCATTCGTTGACAAACATATAGACAGCATTAACCATAATGACCTCTTGTATATGTTATTTTGTAGCTAAGTACTTATATTTCATATTCATGATATGTAGGATACAGGATTTTCATTCTGTGGAGCACCATCTCTCCTCCTCTAAACCTCACCTTCTCTTCCTCACCGAAACGCAGGTCTCTGAGGCTACTGACAGCAATCTCTACTCTGTTCCCTCCTACTATCTCTATCCTAAATTTCAATCCAAAGCTGAATGTTGCGTCTACGTGCGCAACGACATAACTTGCTCACGTGCCCACGACCTTGACTCTTCTGAATTCTTCACCATCTGGCTAAGACTTCATTGTCATACTTTTACTAAATACATATGTGCTGTTTATCTCTCACCCAACTCAATTAACTATGTAAAATTCTTTGACTACTAGAACTCTAAAGTGAAGCACATCTTGACCCACTCTCCCTTCTCTGAAATCTCCATCTTGGGAGATTTCAATGTTCACCACCAGCTTTGGCTTTCATCCTCTTTCACTGACCAGCCTGGTGAACAAGCCTACAACTTTGCCCTCCTCAACGACCTAGAGCAGTTGGTTCAGCACCCTACACGTGTAGGCGGTAGCGAGTGTTCTACGTGCTAATTGGTTTCTTGGATAGAGAAAGTCAATATCCGTTAGGCTTTTTTATTGACATAAAAATCGTACAGGTCATAAGAACAAACAAAATACATAGAAAAGGTGTTTGTGTGTGTATGCGTGTGTATGGTGTAGATGACATATAAATGTTAGTGTGTGTAGTAAACAATATGTATGAGTTAACAATAGGAGGACGAGGACAGACAGTGGAAGATAAACGAGTAACAAGAGAGACAAACTGAGACAGGCTGGAGTAGGTAGGAAGACACCTACCGAACGGGCGCAAGCCACTCCCGGTGAGGTATATATGGGAAGTGAGGAGGGTGCTGAAGCCCTCCAAAGGCCCTTCCCATGTCTTCATTAACCGTTTCCCTATTGTCTCATCACCACCAGAGAGTAGTCCAGCATGCTCTCTAAAGACATCTCCTCTCTCTATCCACACCACACTACATTCACACAACATTCTTATTTTTTTTACAACAAAGGAGGCAGCTCAAGGGCACAAAAAAAAACGATAATAAGAAAAAAAGCCCGCTAATTGCTGCTCCCATAAAATAATCAGAAGAGGTGGCCAAAAGCAAGGTCAAATTCGGGAGGAGAGGTGTCCTGATACCCTCCTCTTGAAAGAGTTCAAGTCGTAGGCAGGAGGAAATACAGATGAAGGAAGATTGTTCCAGAGTTTACCAGCGTGAGGGATGAAAGAGTGAAGATGCTGGTTAACTCTTGCATAAGGCGTTTGGACAGTATAGGGATGAGCATGAGTAGAAAGTCGTGTGCAGCGGGGCCGCGGGAGGGGGGGAGGCATGCAGTTAGCAAGTTCAGAAGAGCAGTCAGCGTGGAAGTATCGATATAAGATAGAAAGACAGGCAACTTCGCGGCGGAATTTAAGAGGTAGAAGACTATCAGTAGGAGGAGGAGAGCTGATGAGACGAAGAGCTTTAGCCTCCACTCTGTCCAGAAGAGCTATGTGGGTGGAGCCCCCCCACACGTGAAATGCATACTCCATACGAGGGCGGACAAGGCCGCTGTACATGGATAGCAACTGCGCAGGGGAGAAGAACTGGCGGAGACGATACAGAACGCCCAACCTCGAGGAAGTTGATTTAGCGAGAGAGGAGATATGAAGTTTCCAGTTGAGATTTTGAGTTAAGGATAGACCGAGGATGTTTAGTGTTGAAGAAGGTGACAGCTGAGTGTTGTCGAAGAATAGGAGATAGTGTTTGGAAGATTGTGTCGAGTTGATAGGTGGTGAAATTGAGTTTTTGAGGCATTGAAGGACGCCAGGTTCCTTCTGCCCCAATCGGAAATGATAGCAAGGTCTGAGGTTAAGTGTTCTGCAGCCTCCAGTCTGGAGTCGTGTACTTCCTGTTGTGATGGTCTTCTATTGAAAGAAGTTGAGTAATGCAGAGTGGAGTCGTAGGCGTACGAGTGGACAGGACAGTTTGTTATGGAAAGAAGATCATTGATGAATAACAGGAAGAGAGTGGGTGATAGGACAGAGCCCTGTAGAACGTCACTGTTGATAGATTTAGGGGAAGAGCAGTGACCGTCTACCACCGCAGAGATAGAACGGCCGGAAAGGAAACTGGAGATAAAGGAACAGAGAGGGATAAAATCCGAAAGAGGGCAGTTTATCCTCTGTTCCTTTATCTCAATTTAGAAAGCAAAAACTGGTGCCAGACTCTATCGAAGGCTTTCGATATGTCTAGCGCAACAGAGAAAGTTTCACCGAAACTACTAAGAGAGGATGACCAAGTGTCAGTTACGAAAGCAAGAAGATCGCCAGTGGAACGCCCCTTGCGGAATCCATACTGGCGATCAGATAGAAGGTTATAAGTGGAAAGGTGCTTTTGAATCTTCCGGTTAAGGATTGATTCAAAAGCTTTAGATAGACATGAAAGTAAAGCTATTGGGCGGTAGTTTGAGTCATTGGAGCGGTCACCCTTCTTAGGCACAGGCTGTACAAAGGCATACTTTCAGCAGGAAGGAAAGATATATGTTGATAGGCAGAGACGAAAGAGTTTGACCCGGCAGGGTGTCAGCATATCAGCATATTGCTTAAATTACAGGCTCACGGAGTAGAGGGTAAAGTTTTGAACTGGGTCAAGGCGTGGCTTAGCAATAGGAAGCAAAGAGTGCAAATCAATGGTAAAATATCTGACTGGGGATGTGTTACGAGTGGGGTCCCACAAGGTTCGGTATTAGGTCCACTTTTGTTTATTATTTATATCAATGACTTAGATACAGGAATTAGTAGTGATGTTAGTCAATTTGCAGATGATACGAAGATCGGTAGAGTAATTGAGTCGGATCGGGACGCTAGTATTCTCCAAAGTGAACTCAACAGATTGTATGACTGGGCGGATAAATGGCAGATGGAGTTGAATGTAGGGAAGTGCAGTATTCTGAGTGTAGGTAGGAACAACCCCTCACATAACTATTGCTTAAATGACACTCTCATAAGCAGGTCTGGGTGCGAGAGGGATTTAGGGGTCTTAGTGAGCTCTGATCTCCGTCCAAGGGCACAATGCATTCAAGCTAGAAATCGAGCTAATAGGGTACTGGGATTCATTTCAAGGAGCGTAAGCAACAGAAGCCCCGAAGTCTTCCTCAAACTATATTTAGCATTAGTTAGACCTCATCTTGACTATGCGGTTCAGTTCTGGTCACCTTATTATAGAATGGATATCAAAATGTTAGAATCAGTGCAGAGGAGGATGACTAAGATGATTCAGGGGTTGAGAAACTTGCCATACGAGGAAAGACTAAAACAGTTAAACTTGCATTCTCTAGAAAGGCGAAGGGTGCGTGGAGACATGATCGAGGTTTATAAATGGATGAAGGGCTTTAATAAGGGAGACATTCATAAGGTTTTGTTGGTAGGAGAACCGGGTAGGACACGAAGTAACGGGTTTAAACTGGA